>NC_047031.1:29558033-29655533 GCF_902652985.1 Pecten maximus | reverse complement strand
TAGATAACCCGGGGGCAAACCTGTGTGTAAACAGTAGAAGCTGAAATATATTGACAGAATTTGTCGACGGGAAGACAGGGGGTGTCCAAAATAACGATGACGAGGCATTAGTTTAACCTTGAAGTTGGTCTAGAGTGAAATCCCTCTCACATACTGTGTTGACTCTTGTCGTGATTTGAGCTCGTTACCTCAAAATGTGTTTAGGAACTGATAAACACCCACTGACATATACATATCAACCTGATACACTGTAAACGTACTTATTTTAGCGCAATCAAATTTTAGCGCATTTGCAGATTTTAGCCAGTTAGCGCAATGATGAATTAGCGCATCCACAGAACTTTCTATAGAAAAAAGTAATTAGCGCAATCATAATTTAGCGCAAGGCTTCCCGCGCGAAAAGCGCTAAAATAAAATTACCGCTAAAATATGTACGTTTACAGTAATTAATAAAACGCTGTTTACGTTCCTGGAGGTAAGGACCATTATGTTTTTCGGGTAATGAACAGCAACATGTTTACTGATATACAATTATACAGGTAATGTAGTGAATTGTTCGTGATCATGACGGGGAGATATTTTGAAATGCCAACATGACATTCAACATTTAAGTCCTAGAGGAACGAGTCAGCAGTCTGTCGTAGTTTAACAAATGCTGGCTCTACTGTATCAAAAACTGAAATGTCTAGAGTATCACTTTAACATTACCCTTAAAACACATCACTTTTTAGACATTTCACTGAATAGTATAAGTGCTTTATCAATGAAATTGAATATTTGTCCAACAGGTTCTAATATTTATATTTGTATGTTAGACGGATATAATATTTTCTTTAATTCAAATGAAAACGATGATTCATATTTCATCGCGATGTAGGTCATTACAAAAAAAAAAAGCTGCGGGCGAAATTTTTATTTATTTTTTGTCTATTTTTTATTTTTTTTTTAACATTTGCTATTTTCTTGTTCCTCTTCTCTGTAATTTTGAATCTCATTGGGGCTCCCGATGGGTACATATACAGGGTCAATATGTCGCTTTTCTCGGACGGATATAACACGACAGCGACGTGACTACTAAAGAGAAACACCGTGCTATGTCTCTGCTCTATATCCCCTCTAACACCACATCTCCTCGGGGGGAACGTGTCTAAAACAACCCCACGGTGACAACATATGTGACCGTTGACTTGAGTCTGACACATGATAAACACCAGTAAATGTCTACTGTAGCACATTTACTAATTATAGACGCAGTTTTCTCTTACATGCATGATCTGGTGATAAAATCTATAACTGGTTCTGTTTTGTTTACATAAGTAAGATTCGTGTAAACATAAAGTCTGACGATATTAAAATTATCGACATCTTAAACAGCTATAGTGTTACGGAAGAAACGTAGGGATTATGTGTACTTTGCAGTGGAAATCTTCACATCTCTCTATTTTTAATGTATCGACAGCGTTTGGATAATATCTGCGGAAAACACAGCTTCGAGGATGCTACACCTTGAAATACGAGTTGGAAACGGTTAATATTATGACCTACCAGTCGCAAAGGGAACATAACTAATCGATGACTTTGCGTTCGTGCTATCATTGTAGAAATCAAAACGCCAATCAGTGATACTGATTAATTATTGGAGAACAAAGGATACCAAAGGTGTGGGCCTACTATTGTCCTGCTCCCAACCCTCTTTTACTACACACATACTGTACAACACACCATAGACAACCCAAATTGACCTCATTTACATACCGTACGAGAGAACATAGACAACCCCCATTGTCCTCATTTAAATAATGTACAACAAAGTATAGACAACCCCCATTGTACTTATTTACAAACCGTACAACACACCATAGACAACCCAAATTGTCCTCATTTACATACTGTATAACACCATTGAAACACCCCATTATTCTCAATGACATACTGTACAAGAGAACATAGACAACTCCCATTGTCCTCACTAAATAATTCACAACAAAGTATAGACAAACACATTGTCCTCATTTACATATTGTACAACAAAGTATAGACAAACCCCATTGTCCTCATTTACATACTGTACAACATAGTATAGACAACATACATTGTCCTCATTTACATACTCTACAACATAGTATATACAACCCACATTGTCCTCATTTACATACTGTACAACACACCATAGACAGCATCCATTGTCCTCATTTAAATAATGCACAACAGAGTATAGACAACCTCCATTGTCCTCGTTTACATACTCTACAACACACCATAGACAACCTCCATTGTCCTCATTTACATACTGTATAACACCATTGAAACACCCCATTATTCTTAATGACATACTGTACAAGAGAACACAGACAACTCCCATTGTCCTCACTAAATAATTCACAACAAAGTATAGACAAACACATTGTCCTCATTTACATATTGTACAACAAAGTATAGACAAACCCCATTGTCCTCATTTACATACTGCATAACATAGTATATACAACCCACATTGTCCTCATTTACATACTGTACAACACACCATAGACAACATCCATTGTCCTCATTTAAATAATGCACAACAGAGTATAGACAACCTCCATTGTCCTCGTTTACATACTCTACAACACACCATAGACAACCTCCATTGTCCTCATTTACATACTGTACAACAAAGTATAGACAAACCCCATTGTCCTCATTTACATACTGTACAACAGAGTATAGACAACCCACATTGTCCTCATTTACATACTGTAAAACACCATTGAAACACCCCATTATTCTTAATGACATACTGTACAAGAGAACACAGACAACTCCCATTGTCCTCACTAAATAATTCACAACAAAGTAAAGACAACCACAATGTCTTCGTTTACATACTGTACAATTTAGTATAGATAACTTCATCGTCCTCATGTACATACTGTACAACACATCATAGCGAACCCCCATACTCACAACAGACGTGACTAATGATTTTTCCATGATCTGATGTTCCATTGTACATAAAAGGACAGGTCAATTTCTCCACATGATATCATACATTCTGTCGTGACCTCCACATACGTTATGTTACTAGGGTAACTGTTAATATGCGGAGTTAGCCTATTATCTACTGACATCCTGAATTAGATAGAAAATAATTCCATCTGGCGCTCTGCAGTTGGTAAAGAATACTAATGTGCCTGCTGCTTTCTAAGGCATGTCGAAAAATTAAAAAAGAAATTACCAGGGTGACTGAGGTAACAAATGTATTCTGCTGTGGGGACACTGACGAGACGAAAATTGATATGCTATCTTATCTAAACTCCAAAATCCGCTATATTCTTACTTTTTCTAATCCTCCCCTTTTGGTTATTATATGTAGCATGTCGAAAAATTAAAAAAAAATACATTTCCATGATTGCGGGTGAGGGTGAGGTAACAAATATTTTCTGCTTTGAAGAACACTGACGAGACAAAAAGTGATATGTTATCCTATCTAAACTCCTAAACTCTAAACTCCACAATCCTCTATATTCTTACTTTCTTTTGTCCTCCCCTTTTGGTTAGTATATGTAGCAGAATATTACGACACTGAAGCGTCACACAAATCTGCTATTTCAATGATGGCATAAAATATCATGATATAGCTAAGACGATGTGTACACGTCGTGCCGCCAATGCTGCTGACCATCAGTCTGATTTAAATTGATGTTATCTTTAATATTATTGACGATTCGCAATCACATTGTAGTTTTCCTCGATGACCTGTTGTTTGTCTCGTGCCCGCGAATCCATCAGAGAAATGAAATTACAATCATGAGACATATTAACACAGGCATGTATCGCTGTCCTTTTCACAGCTCGATCCTTAACTGATATGGCCTCGCATTGCTCTCCAAGACAAAGATGGTATTACATTTTTGCGACTTCACAGTGTTTTGCATTGCAGGGACCATACGAAGCTCCACGAAATTCCAGCATGAAACCATCTCTCTATAGAACCAAAATGCAAAGAGGTTTGCAAATCATAATGGAAAATTTCAGAAGCCTTATTTCTACAGACGAACATTTAATATAAAGAGACCTTTGTTCTGACATATCCCCTCAACATGCATTTATACTTTTTTCAAGAAATGGAAAACAAGAATGCATTTAAACCTAGTTCTACCATAAGAACAGATATTACCGACATAATATCGAATATTTATTCTAATTCAATGCTGTTAAACTAGAGTAAAAGCAACATATATTACCGACATGCTTTAAGTACTCGAAACATTGATTCCAATTAAAAGTCGTTAAACGAGAGTTAGATCAACTGACATAATAACGAAATCGTAATTCTACCTTTATATTAACAGAACAGGGCTAAAACAATACTGACATTATACCAAAACTGCAATTCTTTCTCAGTATCGATAACACTAGGGTAAAAACAGAAAGGAATACCGACATAATAACGAAACTATATGCCTAACTAAAAGTCGTGAAAACGAGTTTAAAACCTCCTGTATTCCCCCTAATACTCTATTTGTTTCGATTTGCTCTGGCTTTGATAACATAACCACTCCGTATTATCAAAAAACCTGACATATTTTTTTATTTTTTTTTTTATTTTTATGTATTTATTATTATTTTTTTATACAAATATTCTATTCCCAAGCATTAGAAATGTTATTAACCTGAAAAAAGTTCATTGTTTCGATTGACGTTGAATTAACTATCTTTTTGTTGGACACATCTTTCCTAGTTTGTCATAGTTCGGGCAGCGCACATCACAGAGCTCTTTATTGAATTGCGAATATAATTGTCATGCTGATGCCATCAGTAGCACAAGACATATACATTCATCAGAAATACGTAGTCCAGATCAATGTCTCACAAAACGCACTAAGACAATGCATGAATGTAAGAAAACGGCAATTCCGAGACTTCCATTTAAGAAAAATAATCTTTCTTGACAAACGATATTCCTTGCTATCTTATTGCTGCAGATGTAGCGCGATATGATGGCGGATCACACATGAAACTCCGTGTAGAACGATATGGTTCCTTAGATATCATACCGATAGGTTACAATACAGGTTTACAGAGGCTTATGCTTTACCATGTTATTAAGATTTGAATAAAAAAAGGATAATAAATGTAATGGAAAAGACAATATGTATTATTAACGATTGAATATAAAGACAGCAGACAAATCTGGACACCGGACGGTCAGAAAAAAAGCGTCGCGTTGAATTTGCTCACATGTTCGCTTTGATTTTCTTTATGTGTTCGAGTTGATTATGGACACATTTTTGCGTTGGCTTTCGGACACATATTCGCGTTGATTTTGGACATGTGTTCGTGGTGAATTACTGTTGTCACAATATCAATAATTCCCTGGCTAATAACAATAATTGACCCCCATCCTCACCCCCACCACCTACCCCACCACCAACCCCATCACCAACCCCACAACGCACAAACAAATACGCAACATCAAAGAGTCCCTCCTGGCTGTCCATCACATAAAAGATGGAATAACCTGCCAACGATGATTTGTTTTCTTTGCTTTCTATTTTTTAATAGAACCTCTGAAAACCAACCTAATTTATTTAACCCACTTGCTCTCTCCTTAACACAGCGTTGCACTTTAAACATCACGTGTTTTCTGTATCATGATTTCGCGCTTTGTATTTTTGTATTCCTGGATTTTAAGAATATCGTAATTTTATTCAGTGATTTATATTTTGACTAAACGGCTAATAAGTTTATCAAAAGCTTATCTCGTGTAGGAAATGATGCCATACTAATGTCCATATCATGACAATTGAGTGTGTGAAATTGTCCTATGTATTTCATGACATTTGAGTGTGTGAAATTGTCATATGTATATCATGATATTGGAATGTGATAACGTGTCCTATGTAATTTATGACATTTGAATGTGAGAACTTGTCCTATGTATTTCATGACATTTGAGTAGTAAGACTGATGAAACAAGCCTTATTCATCTTGGTAAATCTTTAACAAACACAAAAGCCATTTCCTTGCAATTAAGTTAACCTTCGACCTACAATCAATGACAACGTAATTGTTTTCACCACAAACACATTTCAATGCAGCAATCACTAGGTTGATGACACACTGTAAATGAGTTGAGTGGGATTTAACATGCAATACTAGAATACGTCTGTAAAATAATTTCCCCCTAAGGATATTATTTAATGACTATTTCAATTGGAAACTAGAGAAAGTGAAAATATTCTCATAAATCAATTTATTTGCAATTGATTTCCAAACATGCATGATACTTCTGGGTATTTTCCTCCATATCTAATAATCCCTTCCTTTGTATTATCTCATTCTTCCGGGTTACCCGTATATGTGTAGCTTCACTGTTCAATACTTCGTTATTGCTACAAACAGGAACTGGTCAGTCCGCCGTAGGAAAGAGAATATGTACAACAATTTAAGTGACATACATGTTACCATATAAGGAATCGTTTTGGGAACACGACAGAGTCACAATTGTATCCAGTAGAAAATGGACTTGTCATCCAGGATTCATCTTGTACAAGTCTTATAATAACGATATGTACTGATTTGTTATTAACAAAATAACTGTATATCTATATAATAGTCGCAGAACATGCGTAGTTCAAACACATAAAACTGGGGAAATCAGAGTCACTGTTAATCTTTACATTGTAGCATGCAAGTATATAAATGAGTTAGCGTTCAGATGACTAGGACTATTCAGTATATATCATGTGCAGTTTGTCTCTGTAATTGTCATTCGTTCTGTCTTCTGCTGCAGGATTATACGATGAATATACGTATTTACTTGTAAAGCATCAGTTCATCTCACCGTTATCATTGTAATTGGCACTATAACGACATATATAACCTGGGATCATCTTCTAATTGTGCTATTTATGGAGGGGTAACGTCCTAATCACTAACAGTTACTATGGCAACAAGGCGACTGGACATATTATACCACACCGAAACACACAATTTGTCGCACAAACCGTGACGTCATGCTATAACACATTATTAATGCCCGGATGTATGTGTAGACAGTTCTAACTCTGATTTTGTCGTTGTAAATCCACCAATACACCATTAAACTACAGTACTGCTGTGATGTTATCCATTTGTAGTAATCACGCCATCTTTGCTCCACCAAAAATAACATTTATTCACCATAATAATGAAAAAATCCATGATAATGATATAATTAAAATATCATAGTATATTATTTTGAGAAATACTTTTTTATATCATTATATAAGGCGTATATTAAGTAACTATTTAAATCTTACACATTTCGACAAATCTTTAAAAAAAAATACTCCAAATGATTTTATTCATCAATATGATCACAATGCATGCACAACACAATACTGAACTACGATGGAGCACCCTTTTGTAATCACACACAAACCGTAATGTTTTAATACCAAAGAGAATTATATATGAACACCTAACGATTCTGTATCATCTTCTGGGCTTTTTGGATGGCTTCAGCTACTTGATCGGATCGGGAAAATACTGCGCAAACATGTAGCTATTTTGATTGAACGATAACTTATATCATCACATATTCGGAGAAATCTCAAAACAAGCATGGAAACGGTTGTAAAAACGATAACCTATCACGTTACAAAAACATCAACAGTCGTTATCATTTGAGCTGACAGCTCGTTGCATTGAATTAGACGTTTACGTAAATACTATGTGTTTTCATTTTGGAACGTTTGGAAACAAAACTTTATCGTATTGAGATAGCATGTGTTTACACATAAAAAGGTAGGTGTTAAAATCCATACCGGAATGACGGAATGTTTGGAGTCCGGAATTGGATCACCGTGAACATAATTCGATAAAGGTTTTGGAAATGTTTATAGTCTCAGCGTTTATGCTGTTTTATAATTAGCGTAATTTTGTTAGACCCGTTAACGCCTTGCCGTCACAAGATCCCCCCAAAAATCATGTAAGGTTCACAGTAAAAACGCGTCGAAACGCATTATGCGCATGTCCGTTTTGAATGTTTAACACAAGGTAGGCGTCGACTAAAATGTTGTGTAGGTATATAAGTGCATATATCATGATAACATCTTTACCGTGTGTAGGCGTCTTGATGCATTACGTGCTATAATTAAATAACCCAACAACAGTTTTAGCTTTCAGTTTTCATTGAAATGATAATTAAACTAATATGAACATGATCAATTTAATTACGTTGTGACTAATTTTATTGAAGTTTCAAATTATACAAATTAAGTTTATGCCTGCCAGGAAGACTACATACATAAGGTGTATTTTGGTGTTGATCAAATTAATAAATTCAGTTTAGAGCGGGCAGGAGTCGGCTTCAAATCATTTATTTCGCAAAATGACGTAAGGATATCATTTTTTTTTAAATATTCTTTTAATCATTTTTTGGTCTTACTCACACTGAGCTATCGCGGCTTCCTCACCTGATATTAAGTGACCGACGTTCTAAATGACTGAGCTTTCGCGACCCCCTCACGTGAGATTAATTGACCGACGTTCTAACCGACCGAGCTATCGCCACCCCCTCACGTGAGATTAATTGACCGACGTTCTAAATGACTGAGCTTTCGCGACCCCTCACGTGAGATTAAATGACCGGCGCTCTAACCGACTGAGCTATCGCCACCCCCTCACGTGAGATTAATTGACCGACGTTCTAACCGACTGAGCTATCATGGCCTCCTCACCTGAGATTAAGTGACCGACTTTCTAACCAACTATGTTATCATGGTCTGAAAGACATCAGAGAAAACAATATCAATTAGTTTCCCTTTTTTATTTAGTATTCTGAGAAATGGAAAGTCAAATTGACCTTTCTATATCATTATTATCGGAAGTGTTATTGGAAAGCAACGTGTAGTCGATATACTTACATATCATCTTACATAGCAAGAACTATATATATATCACAAGAACACTGGTCGAGAGCATTATCAAAGTGTTTGTTTACAATCATCCAAGTAACGATTTATATATATAAATGAGTAAATAATGTTTTTTGGAGAAAGTTCACGAGCGATATCATTTTAAAATTAATATTGCTGATAAAAAAAACCTTAGCTGAGCAACAGAGTGAAGACTATTAGGGTCAAAAACATGTTAAGCTGTATGATGCAGGTGAATTCCATTTGGCTCTATAGTATCAACTTTTGTTTTGAAAAAAAGTATGTTATTAGATGGCATTACAGGTCATTAAAGGTTTAGAACTCTAGCGTGGTTTTAATTATACGAAAATCAATATCGATTTATTAAAGAGCAATTATACTAGAGGCTACGGGACGTCTGAGCTATATAGTACTGTTACAATGATGTATGTTTGTTATATAATAATTTGATGTTATTAGGGGTTCATCAATCCAGGATGGTTTTAATTATAAGAAAATCATTAATTATTTATTAAGTCTGAGCTATATGGCTATATAGTACTCTGACATGATGTGTGGCTGTTATATAATCATTTGATGTCATAAGAGGTTAATAATTCTAGGATGTTTTTAATCATACGAACATGATTGATAACTTCACAAAGAATGATTATGTAAGAGGCATGGAGAAGAATATGCTATAAAGCACTGTAACGATGCTTGTATAATTAGAATGGTTCAGGTACTTGAAAGAAGTAAATTTTTAGTAAGACGCTATGTTACAGTTCATGTATGTACCTACTTAAATGAAAATGGCTTCATGTTGCTTTTAAATTCATGACGGATTGCGGCCAAATCATGTATGTACATAATGGATTGTCGAGGAGCTTCCTCTTTCCTTAGTATAATGTGACTGGGTGGGGTATCCTGTTTTGATGTCTTAGGCAGTATAGTTCAGTGTGGTAGCACTATCAAGTTGGCATCATCGCCACGCTATCACAAGGACAAACACGAGCATACTAGTTCAGCCTTACTAGCCATACATATTCACCATACGAATGCATCTCGCGTGCAAGGGGGGCCTTCCTTCAATGATCTAGGCATTAATAGGACATTAAACAATACTTAACCGAACGAAATCAATCACCTTTACTTGTATATAAGTGAACAGGACAATTATATGTTTTGCCTATTACGCATTGCAAGCATTGTCAAAATGGTAAGTAGTAAAATACAAATACAGACTTTGGTTGAAGGCAATCCATGGTTTTACGGACCTGACGTGGACAATATTTTCCAAGGCTAGAGGCCGAGAGTGATGTAGTTCAGGGCAGGTCCGAAAAACCATGGATTGCCCGAAACTAAAGTCTGCATTCACTTTATTAAATGATTATTGTTAGTTGAAAAACAAACTAAAAAATCCTTTAAAATGCCTCATCACATCACCGGGAGGTCAATATAACGTTTCGCCAGGTCTATGGAATTTTATATTGACCTCGATTAAAACTTGAGTCTTTATAACTAATTAAGTCATGTGATCTCAAAAGGACTAATGAGTGATAGCGGTACATACCAATCATATAACAAACGATAACAATGACCCCATAACAATGATGTAGATGCAATGCAAATAGCGCAATTCACTAAAATGGATAGTTTGTCAATATGTTACTAATCAAAACAAGTGATGAGAAAATCTGGGACATACGTGTAACACGTTAACGGGTTTTTATTTGCAAAAAAGGCACACAATGTAATATTTAAAAATTAAAATTAAACAGCAAATAAATTAATAAAGAAAAATCGTAAAATGGCTAATACGTAAACATCACATGTACCACGCGAACATTTCAAACAGAACAAATCATATATATACATATGACAGGGCATGTTTCAATGGACTTTAAGAATTATGTTGGAGAAATAATTTAATAATTCCATGAAAATGTAGCATACATGATGAGGTTTTAAAGCTACTTAAACATAACAAACATAAAGATGGACTTTTAGACTTTTAGCAATATACATCATGTATCGAAACTGTTAACAACACCGACGCCGTGTCCGCTGGTAAAGTAGCATTGTCTGACTCTGTTACAATGTTTCTCAGACGAGATTCATCAATAGCATGTGTTGAGGTCTTGTCGACTGGTTTGTGTCCCAACAATAATTTTTTTAGCTATAGAATATTTCTGGCCACCAGTCCTCAAATGACGTTACATAAGAGTGACATAAACCCTGGCATTGTAGACAATGTTTAGTACACTGAAATGCTACAAAGAAATGTAGCCATCAGGAGAAACGTCCCGGCGGCGACTTCAAGCTAGAACGCATTCCGTATTGGGATCTGTACTGTTTTTACTTTTGTTTATAGTCAAGCTTTGAATACGTAGGTTTGGACAGAACCTTTTTGTTTCCTTCCGCTGATTTTCATTGTTAGACACTATGTTGCCATAGGGACGTCTGTCTGTGGCAGGTGTTTCACTCAGTTATAGGCTATAAGTTTAAAGAAGGAAAAAAATCCACAGAATTTTTTTATTCAGTGGAAACATTATTTCTTTACAAAAACATGTTGAACATCTTTTAAAATATGTCAAAGAGACGACCGGGCCTGTTCTAGACATGTCCTCACAGGAATGCATGGCATAGAATTGTGACTACAATAAACAGCTTGTGTGTCGTGCAATTTCGTGTCGCAGTTAAATTTAGTTGTATCATTAATGCTACCTATGTGCAGTTCATTATTCCACCTTAGGGAGAAAGCTGATATAGTTATAGATAGCTGTTGCCCAATACCCCTTTTTACCTTTTGTTTGGGGGGGGGGGGGGGGGGGGGGGGGGGGGGGATGATATGGAAATGAAATGAATCAACTTTAGTTTCTTATTAAAAGTATCATAACATCACCTCTATCGTAGGTTTACGGTCGATTATCTTCCATACTTCTGATAGCCACAGGTTACGGTTAGATGACGCATCCTTGTTAATTGTGTAGAAAACTTTCTTTTCTTTTCCTTTTTTATTTATTTCCTTTACACAACCAACTGTAATCATATTTTACAATTCCTCAAAATATTGTTATTGACACCCTTGCTTCCTGATGTTTTTTTACTTTCCATTTATATTATATTTGTATAATCATACAGTTTCCTTGTCATTGTCATTTGCTAATTTGTATGCACCATATAGGAATTTTCTCCAACCAATGTGTTACCACTACACAGTGTTAATACTGTTAGATCTTGAAGGCGTTTAGTTCAAATGCAATATATTTTTTTCGATAGCGCTTGCCCTACTGTCGTTTTGCTCTGAACGACCTTAAGTCTCGCCCGGCTATAAATCAATATGATAAACAGAACAGTGTTGTCCAGTATGTCTCCTGCCAAACCCCCAGATATGATCATTCTACAAGCAATTCGTTACCACCAAATATTTTTAATATTGAATCTTTTGGATTTTCACTTCAGATGTGATGCATATTTATCCGCGAGAACATTTCTTAGTGTTGTTCTACTTTAAATGAACTAAACTCTCAACTGGCTTCATGTTGTTTGTTGTTCATATTGTATAACATACGCACACGGAACAACCAGTAACTAACAGAAAAATGTAATATTGTATTTAAAGTAAAGCTAACAGAGCGATTTTGTGGCGTTCATATATAGATTAACTGCAATACTGATTTAGTGGTACATGTCAGTATTTTATCAGACACAGATGGTCTTGGTGACCTTGCCTCAAGTTAAAACAGCTGTGCATGCTGCTAATATTATGTCAGAACTGGTGTCAAAGCCTGAACAAATACGTTTTATTGATCTTTGAACAATATTTGCAATTTAGAATACATCAGCAGCCAGGTCAAAACGATATGGAAAAAAAAAAATCACAAACGTGACTTACAACAATGAATGAGACAATGAAAACGAATTTGATACTAGCAAATAAAATAGTTTCCTTGGAAACGTGTTATATTGCATATTTGTTAAATGCCGATCAGAAAATATTGCAGGAAGACCATGGCTAAGTAAACAATCATAATAACGTAAATTAATGAAAGTAGTTAATGTTTTTTTATCAATAATAAACAAGTGTATTTAATATGTTTTTTTACAAAAATACTTTAATCTTACACATCATATACAATGTGCGATAAAATGTCAATATAATATCCAAAGTGAGTATATAGAGGATATCTAACAGTGTCTTTAGTAATACCAAATATATTTCACGAGTGGGGCTAATATTTTGATATTTTTCACGAGTGCGCAGCACGAGTGAAAAATATCAAAATATTAGCCACACGAGTGAAATATATTTGGTATTACTGAAGACAGTGTTTGATATTCTGTTTATTACATTTTTTATCAACGAAAAACCTACCCCGTATGCTTACTAGGCCTACAGCGAAAGTTTGCATACAAAAAAAAAGTAGTTCCTCCTGTCCAGGTGCTGACATATATGTCGGGCTTTGTGATTGGTCAATTATTTTGATATTTTCTTATCATTAATTTGATTGGTCAAATCAGCAAAAGTGATATTGTTCACTAGTGAAAAATATGATATTTTTCACTAGTGAAAAATATCACTTTTATAGTATGAATAATTTTTGATATTTCACTGGTAAAAATGTAATAAATCACTATATACAATCATTGTAGAGAGTTAAAATGGCGGGAATCTGATGAAATGAATGAACTTTTGACATCAAATGTATATAGCAGTAGTGAAAATGACCGGATTTTATTACTTCCGTTTCCGGTAAAAGTCAACAATAGAAATTCATTTGAGGATACATTGCATCC
The DNA here is from genome assembly GCF_902652985.1 of Pecten maximus. Lineage (NCBI taxonomy): Eukaryota > Metazoa > Mollusca > Bivalvia > Pectinida > Pectinidae > Pecten > Pecten maximus. The sequence goes on along the minus strand of NC_047031.1, from coordinate 29,641,848 downwards.
GGTATCTAAGTGGACATCGTACAGATGGACACACAGAAACGTCAGGGAGAAATGCCCTCGTACTGTAGAATCTGTAAGATCATGATACCTGTAGATCTATATTTTATCTATATTTTAAAATGACTCACTGTTAGGGTAAATACAAACATTGACACTACTAGATGTTGGCTCCATAGTAGATGTGGTTTACACAGAGAGACTGATGGTGCACGCGTTTTCCTTTAAAGCTCTTGCACACCAGCAAGAGTAACTAATTTCGAAGCAATATTGAAGTCAAATACGTCAATATTCAAGCAATCTATCTTCATTTCTCCTAATCAAAATTATACAACAAGACCAAACCTTAATTAATGAAGTTTAATTAGTGTATACAGATTTGCTCTAAAAGGCGATAACGATAAATTTGTTTTATATTGAAATCCAATATTTTCTACGTTGCCGACAAGAAATCAATCTTGATAAAAGGGAGTAAGGTGGTTACCTGTCTCGACCAAGGCCAAGTAACGGGATGCATTACGTAAATTTAATGTGTAAGAATGTCTAATGTCTAAATAAGCAGGAAAAACAACTCCATGCCTAATCATCAGACGGCTTTTATCTTAAATAGACTTACATCAGGGTTGTCGTCTGCTGTGTTACGGTAATGGGTCCGTAGTTAAACACATGGAAAGACGTGGCATTGAGACAATCTTGAAAGGAATCTTGTTTGATTGTCCTCTTTGTTTCTATTGGTGATTAAAACTTCATCACGAAGAATCATTGTCATTCGCACTTAAGTCATTTTGAGCATGTCGCGTGGGTAATTTAGTGTCAATGGCTTTGTGTTTTAAAAGAAACCATTGAAGATATAATCGATTCCATAGTCTAGTCTTTATTTGAAGATGTTCATTTCATCCTGTATCTCGGTAAATACAAACACACTTTATGCCTATCTGGCGATCGCTGAATGGTGAATAATTTCACTTCCGTAGCCAGATAGATACTTCAGAAAGAAAATCTTGCCTTCATCTTTGAATGGTTCAGCTAAAACATTTCTAAGATGAGACTCTGTTCAATAGGAAGTTTTAGTCACAGATCTGTTGAATTTATTAACTTGATGATGATTTGATAATACCATCAAATGTCAATACAATTTGTTGAAATGAAAACTTGATAATGTTGAAGTTGTATCTGATCATCATTTGAGGACTTGATATTGTCCAAAATCTACGCTAATTTGTCTATGTAAGCTGACAGCGATAAATGATGCTTTACTTTCTCGAACGTCTGGTACTTATCTCTTTGTACTTTTCAAAGTTTGTCTGTATTTGGTTATATTTCCGTTTGTTTTACCAATTTAAATTTGAATTAAAATATTTTTTTTATAAATGTCAGCATTATTCGTTTCTTCTGCACGAGAAGTACTAAACGCAAATTAAGTCGGGGCTGTAAAAAAGAATTTTGAATATTGGATATTCTCACACATACATGCAAAAATAAACTTCCGAAAAAGGAAAATTAAAATATGAGCTTGTTAGGTTTTAAATCACGAACATTTCTGAATTTCTTAAATCGACCTTTTAATAAAGATGTACCATCAATACTGTGTCCTTTCGGAACAAGAACACCAAATTGACACTGACCTAATGTCCATCATACAATACCCTGCCAGAAAATACAATAGAAATAGATACCGATATGGGAACCGAAAGGTACCCCGAGGGATATTCGCGTGCTATCAAATACCATTTGTCAGTCATATTACTGGAGTCTCATTAGGTGTGGTCGTCTTCAATCGATAGCTTCCTGTTGTGTGCGGTATTCGGGATCGGCAGATAGCAGGGATCGCGATAGATATCTTATTTCTGATATAAACCTTTTAATATGAACAAGATAGCAGAAAATGTATTTTATAAGGATATTTGACCTTACCGCCATGATATCAGTGCCATGAATGTTGTGAATGGTGAAGAAGGATAGACCTGCAATTACGCAAGACAACGACAGAAACGGGTGCAGCAATATGTTGCATAATCAAAAGTACGAAATCCACTTAATCTTCCTAAAACTGAATAACTAAGTCATGTTTGTAACAAGTATTTTAGTCGGCTTTAGATTTACGTTATCGGTTCTTTCCATAACGTAAAAAATGATGTTGCAGTTGTTAACGTCGACTTTGACTGGTCGATAAAGCGACGTAATTGTTTCTAAGAGGAATGAGTCATTCATTAAAGTGGAATTCCAAAGGCATCGTGTATCGTAGATTTAATTATAAGGATGAAATTAAATATGTTTTTAAGTAATGGCTCTTTATTACAGAAAACCAGAATGTGATATCATCATAATCAGCTTAGCGATTTAATAAATATTTCGAATATGCCCCGTTTTTGTGACATGTCTTTACTCCGTGCAAATACATTTACGTTAATCCTTTAATTTTTTTTTTTTTTTCATTTGTCAATCAAATATGATGTGAACAGACCATATATCGGAGGGATTTCAACTGTAATGATCTGTTACAAAATACTAGTACAGATAATATAAATACATATAATGTACATTGTAGATCAGGATTACCCGGATAGATTCATAAAGATGTGCAAAAATTAAGACTGAATTTAGAATTCAGAATTCAAGTTGAGGTTCCATTCCCTAAACCTTTTACTTGGTATATCTCATTGTATCCGATAAATCAGAGAATATCGACATGGGGGATACAGCCTGAGGGTTATTGCTTGACTGATGTTTTAACTACAAACAGACATGTATACAATATTAAAACGCTCCCTCTGTGAATTTGATGCAATTACTGTATCGCTGAAATATTATTATAAACGCACAAAATGGCGGCAGGATATGTGTTTCACAAACACTTCGTTTGCAATGAATATTTTTAAAATTTGCCTTTTATTGATTTATTTATTGATTTTTTATTTATTTCTTTATTTATTTATTTATTTATTTTATATTTATTTATTGATTTTTTAGGTTGACATCATTTGTCCGTTTAGCGTCTTTTGTCGTTTCCTCAATGAATCCCGAGTTCATTTGTCATTAAATAATACCGATATGATAGCCACTCGATTTTATGTTATTTTATGAACACTGTTTCTAATAAAATAGAAAGATAAGAACAGTTCCGGAATCAAAAATAAACAGTGATTCTAAAAGATAAAAATCGTCACTTTTAATGGGTTTGTTTGGCATTTTACGTCATATTAATATAGAAGACGGTCTTCCATCATAACTCGGTTATCCAAACTTAATTGACCAACATGCATCTAATGTTTCACAGCTGTGTTTTATTGAATTCTATATTTAAGCAAATACTAGATGAACTATAACTGTGTGTCCATGGGCACAGCGCGTAAATAGTTTGTTTAGGTTTAAGTGTTTTGCCCAAGGACACACGAAATAAAAAAAATACCCGAAATTCTAAGTATATTACATTCGAAATGGAACTGGTCTTTAAATTGTAACTAGCGTATATTACACACGACATAAAACTAGAATTTACATTTATTTTTATTTTTATTTTTTTTGCTCAAATCAATATGCAAGTATCTTTCATGTAAGAAAGTGTTAAGATGTTTTTAACGATAGCCCGGAAAGCCGCTGCAGAAGAAAAATATATTCTGATTGATCTTGATGTTAATATATGAACGTATAAAAATCGTAGTGCCCTGATGCATTGGTTTCATTTCCTCGATTCTCACTTTGTTAACATGGTTTGAGCTGAAATAAACGGATATCTGTGGGATATATTAGCAAACCTTTAGGATCAATATTACAGGAGACAAAGAGGTGTTAACCCGTATAGTTAAAAATTAATGATACTCAGACGACATAAACAAAATTATCGCGTGGATATCACAAAATACATTAAGATGCATCACAATACAGATGGTTTCACAACACCTCAGTCCTGTATAATACAATGACGGAATAGGGTCTATAACACGTAATTCGGAACCATTAATAACTTACTATTTGAACTGATAAGACAGTAATAACATTACAGTACACACAATTACATCAAACACAGCAGACTGAAATTGTGTCAGATACAAATATTGGTTAATAGCTACTAGCAGCGTTTCTACAGCTTCAGTAATTTGATAACTCCTGTACGAGTAAAAACTCGGGTAAATGCTCGCCCTCCCCTTCCCTATCCTTTTTCCTTTGAATTTTCTCTTCTGATCTCCTGCTCACGTATTTAATCAATGCTGTAAGATTTTCCTGTAGGTTTGTATTTTGTGAAATAAACCCCTGTCACCACTTTAATTTCTGCTTAGTAAGCAGATTTACATAGGTTCAACAACTTGTTTCTGGGTCCCATTTTATAGTATGTTAAATGTATTGTGTATATTGCTTGAATGGTTTACTGTACGCACTTGCGAAATAAAAGAAGGCTGTTACTAAATGCTGGTTTTTATTTGCAACGTAAGTAAGATATTTACAGTCTGAAGTGGTCGCTTAAAGGGAAATGAATATGATATCCAAAAAAATCTACACCTATGAAATTCAAATGAAATTCAAGTATTAAAATAAGTAATAAAAAATAATAATACACCGCGAACACTTGTACACAAGGCCATTTTACATTATATAAACATTGGTTATATCTCGATATTATAGACGTCCACAATAAAGGTAATATCCATATAAAATCCGCGGCCATAAAATACCTTGTAATACAGGATCACGGTGCTAATAAAGTCATCGTAATGCTTATAACAGGCATAAATCGAACAAAAATCAAACAGCTATATTTTCAGTCTGCAAACAAACTGGGATTAAACTGAGTACCGCATGCCGCAGACACAGCACAGCTTATCAAGTGGTGTTCTCGACAACTTGAATACAGAATATCTCACAATATTTTGACCGTTAATAGGGACAAGTTTCACGTTGTTAAGTAGCTATACCGATCATGATATACAATGTTGACGACACAGGAATGTCTACTTGCTAGACATCCACATTGAATGCAGTGTATCCTCTTATCGCAGGTGAGATATAACGTACTAATTCACTGTCACCTGAGGTCTCTAATCAGAGGTGGTCTTTATGAAGAGGTGGCCTGGTAACGCACGTGGTCGTTTGATTGGACACTGGATAGAGATGACCTCTTAATAGGGGTGATTTCTCTGTAGAGAGTGTCTCGAAGTCGGGTGTATGCGTAACTGACTTTTTGTGAGAATCGTAAATTTGGTCTGCGATTCGTTAAATTACTTCGCCCAACGGTCACTGCTGGAGTAACTTATCATTTTTATCGTTCACACAAACATTACCAAGTTATCGACATACACCCCCAACCCCCACCGCTCACCCTCAATATCATTCCCTATTTTATTAAACAGTGTTTTTATAACGCTCATCTATAAATTTGTACTATAAATAGGTTTGCTCATTTTCTATGTAATCGGGTCGGAACCGTTTACAACGGTGGTATTACAGTTAGATTAAACTGTAAATGTATCCAAAATGTGTCTATTCAGTACCGAACCTACCAAATATTAACTTAAAGCTAAATTAGCACAGTAAAAACGCCCTATCAGATCAAGTGTTACAAATCTGAGTTCAGGTACGTCATCAAATTGGGAACTAGGAAGGTAAAAACGGGACCTCCGACCATAGCAACAAGTATCCTACACTTTTGACTTTAAGTCCCAAAAGGAAGCAACAACTTTCCAGTGAGATCGTGATGTCGATAATAACGGTTTTATTAAATGATAGGAGCACCCGAAACGATTCATCCTTACCAATACTGACCGTCATCATTAACAATACTGACCGTCACCATTTACAATACTGACCGTCATACTGACCGTCATCATTAACTATACTGACCGTCATCATTAACAATACTGACCGTCATACTGACCGTCACCATTAACAATACTGACCGTCATCATTTACAATACTGACCGTCATACTGACCGTCCTCATTAACTATACTGACCGTCATACTGACCGTCACCATTAACAATACTGACCGTCATACTGACCGTCATCATTAACAATACTGACCGTCATCATTAACAATACTGACCGTCATCATTAACAATACTGACCGTCATCATTAACAATACTGACCGTCATCATTAACAATACTGACCGTCATCATTAACAATACTGACCGTCATACTGACCGTCCTCATTAACTATACTGACCGTCATCATTAGCAATACTGACCGTCATACTGACCGTCATCATTAACAATACTGACCATCATCATTACAATACTGACCGAAATCTAATATGTCGAAACCTTTATTACATACATCGGGAGATAAGACATCGATGATAATTATCTATACATCAGTGTTTCGATAAAAGAAACAATCTGACAATAAAACTGCATTCGAAAATTTCCTAACCTGAATAACTTCTATCGATTCCTTTCAACTAACAATAATATACAAAAAAAAAGAGTTATTCACTTTTTACTATAGTAAGTGAAACATTATGATTTCAGGTTAATGTGACGGAAACGATTAAATTTCCTTAGCCAAGCTCAAATACACACAGGGCTATGCTCTCACTAACAAACAAAAGCTCAGCGAATTCTGAATTATTAAATGGCTATAGATTGGTTCACTAGACAGTCACGTTAAAAGCCAAACAATGTTATGACTCTCGCCCTGCACGTGCGTGCTCGGGACAATGGTGCGCTGTTGTGATATAATATAGCCTAAATTGATTTCAATAGTACAGTTCGTTAAGCGCCCTCGCGGCTGATGGCTACCGTAATAGCCGAGCAGGCACTAAACCAGGGCAAACTATTCGCAACAAACTCCATTTCACCGCGGTCTAATATCATTCCTTTAATCATGTTTGGCAAAATCAAGTTATTTACTTAAAGGGGAAAGAGCCACTATCTTTATTTTTTAATCAACTCAATTTTGTCTTTAAGTATATGACATAATCTACGATTTCAAAATTTTTCATGACTATGCCGTGATTAAAATCCGTATATATGTTTTAATTTGTTACGAGTTACTCACATCTCCAGGTTTTATACAAAACAAAACAAAAACGGACAATACATAGACTGACCTCATGTCTCTAGAATGTAAAAGCTATAAATAAAAGTGTTATAATTGTCATGTTTACGATATGTCTTGATGGTAAGATTAAATTTAGAACAATACAGAAAAATGGGAATGAATGTCAATATATTGTGTTATATTACAACAAATATTCGATTAACACCTGACGTTTAATTGACTTTAATTTGTCACACTCTTTAGTCAAATGACCAGTGCACCTCATTGCAGAAATACCAGCAGGCATACTACATGTATCACAAAGATCGTGTACAAGCTCAGATTGTCCTGTTTATACTCGTTTATAAAACATATTGTATGAAAGCTTCTTTTATTTACAATATTCAATGCATTGCTTCCAAGTACAGTTTACCTTCTGCAGTGTGTATAATTCATTTATTGATTCTGGATGTAGAACTCTACCACTTCTGTTTTCTCTAGTGAAATAAGAGTATGTTGTGAAGATATTATTTACACAAGAATCCGTAGTATTATTGTTATGTAATATTTCAGTTTGTAGAGCAGAGCGTAAAGTAAACCGAAAGATAAGGAAATAATGAACAATGTTGTACTGACGGTAGTGATAACTAGAACTGTCAGGGAACTTAATACTCCCCGACTGTACATAAAACAGTATATAACGCGGTCATTAACGCAGAACTCTGAAAACAATACTAAACCAAGGAATCAATCACCTGCGCAAGACACGGTAAAATGTACCGATTCAATTGAAAATATCTTCAATAAACAAGTGGCATATGGACTAAAATTTAGTTTATAAAACATGAATTATAACAGCATTCGAAATATATAAGAAAATAGTGAACAGTTTACAACTGATTTCGGCACTAATAACGTAGCAGTATTGCTCTCTTAAATTCTAACAGAGATTGGGATTAAAGTATAACTTTGAAAAGAACATCCGTTTTCACACAAACATCTACAGAAGAGCGGACTGGCAGATCATTAACCTCTCCATATCAAATGCCAGCAATATCTGTAAACGGACGGACTGACAGATTATTGACCTCTCCATATCAAATGCTGAAAAGGTTTAATGACGGACGGAGTGACAGATTATTGACCTACAAATTTAAGATACCAGCAATATTTGTAGACGGACGTGGCTGACAGACTATTGATCTCCCCTAATCAAATACCGACAATCGTTTATGACGGACGGACTGACAAACTATTGACCTATCCATATCAAATTCCGGCGACATTGAGTTGCTCAGTTCAACAAATTGTGATGCCACGAGTGTCGGAAGTCGTTTAGGACTTGCTCCAACATTGAAATCTTTGATGATTTCGTCTCCAACATGTATTCCATTTCTTTTAATTATGCTTTGCAACGCTGCTTGGCATGTTTGGAAAGACTAGCATATAGGCCATGCTTGTTAAATTATTCATTGGTCTCATTTATACCAAGTAATTGAACCACGTTATTGAGGCACTGTTAATTATGATGGTATTCTGAACCTACCAATAAGTTTAATGAATCAGACTATTTTTATACTGATATACTAGAAAAAAAAATTTTCCTGTTTAACAGCTTCGCTACACGTTTGGCCTTGACTACTGCATGCTAAGAAGCCTGATTGACATGCCTGTGTGATCTATGGGTAAGCAAAGGACAATGAAATATGTTTTAGTTGTAATAATAGACATCAGATCATCAGATAGATTAGTCAGGGATTGACATGACGGGTATCGTTGATGAAGCAGACATCCCTTATACTTGTTCCTGATTCCATAAAAGTGTATGTAGTGTTCTTTATTTTCCATTCAGGTCTGAATCAAAGTGTCGCGTCTCTCCTCAATGTCTCATATTCTGAAGACAAAGAGAAAAATAGAATGCGGACTGCCAAACGTCACTCGTATATATTAATGTTAAAATGGTGAACTAATCTGACCTTTCCCTCACACGGATGCTAGATTATATGTATCACATATGAGAGTTACAATTGATAGATCTCTCTCATACTCTCCTATATTATCCCCTGAATATACTTTGGTTAATGGTATTCCAACTAGACATGGTGTAATTTAACTCTGAGCATGAAACAGTTGTCTGAACTAAACATCAGGGTGTTCGGGAGACATAGTTGTATCAAACGTGTCTTTCACCTTAGCGACCGGGGTTTGATTCCCCAATCGGACGTGAAAATGAATGGGGTCACCGATTATTCCGGTTTTCTCTCACAGTAAGACCCATCACATGCTTTGATCCGGGCCGATAAGCGTAATAAATATAAGTTGACATGAAGTTTTCAACAACAAAAACTTGTGTTATCAGACCAGGAGCTCCATGAGGGTAGGCGTCTTCTGCGTCCTCGATAACGCTCGCCATACAAAACTGAATGTTACATGTAGTTGCCTCTCATACAATTTAAAACACGATGAGAATAAGTCGCTATGAGGATGCATTTTCTTAGACAGGTTACCAGTCAGTAGTTGAAGAGAATTGTCCTGCTAAGTTACAACATTAGATTATTTCACGCTATATTTCAATGTATCATCAGACATATCATTGAAACGAAGACCATCAAGCTCAATTTACTGCTAGTTATAATGTCTAGATTTAAGACAAAGTCTGTTAATTATTAACAGCTAGGTGTCGTGGTTATACACTTAACTTTCGCAGATTAACCAGAAAAGGTACACATTTGTTTAAAACATTTCTCCAGAGACACTTGTTTTTAATTTTTATGATATTTACCAGTTATTAGAACTTTATGTTTGAGTAATCTTTGATCGCCGTATGAACTCTGTACATTCAAAACATAGTCGAACTCTTGAACTCGAATATCATGCTTAAGAATCACGAATTCAGTTCCGACGGTAAAAGTTATATGTAGAATACACTCGGTTACCTCGACTAAAGTAGATATATCGAAGGTCTTATAGACCCCATTGGCTTTGGGATAACGAGGTTTAACTATATATTCAAATTAAGTATCGTTCGATTTTAACTCAAAAGAAAGGGCATCAAGCAAATATTTGATTTTCAAACAAGCATATCAACAATACGTATAATGTCTCCATGATAAGATTTACAATTCCAAGTTCATTTTTATAAATCTTAAATGTTCCGCAATTGTGACTGAATATCTATACAGAATGCTATTAATTTTCTCTAAACCATAAAACACTTGAAACTCACGTACATACACAAAATGTACATGTATATGATTGTATAGAACCGGACAAACCTTTTGTAAACAGTGATTAATACATTGCACATTTACTCGAAGCTAGCATGTTTAAGTTTATCCGGTTTGTCGATAGATAAATATAGTTGGTACTTGGAAATATCCTAACTGAATTAGCGATCTGAGTATTTAACGTCCCTATCAGGACACATTCGTTATAAACTGACTATCGGTGTTATTAGACTTGAGCTTTATAGTAACATACATAGTTATATATCTATTGAAGTTAAATACCGACTTTCAGCTGGTTGGACGGCGCGGTGGTAACCGACTCGCCTTTGATTTGTGTGACCGAGGTTCGATTCCTCGTTAAAACATGAACAGGTGTAGAGTCACCTGCATGACCACACGGGTTTTCATCGTGAATTCTGACTACCTCCCACATTAAGACCATTCACACGTCCAGGCCACCAAGCGTGGTTAACATTAGTTGATATAGCATGTATTTCGTTTGTTGTAAAATAGATATAGTTAAATTCACGAACAGAAACGTAACAGTTTAGAGATCATGTATTGAATAGTTTGGTTTATTTTGTTTAACGTCCAATTAACAGCCACGGTCATTTAAGGATGTGCCAGTTTTTGGAGGTGGAGGGCTAGTGATAAAGTGTCGAGACACCTTAACCATTCGGCCACTGCGGCCCCCATGTCTTGAATAAGCGAGTTATGAATTTATGTTTGGATAAATATGCATCGACAAGTGCATGATTTAATTGCTGTAAGATATATAAGCTTAGTCAGATATTTGACATCATTACACATTATTGTTTTTAAGAGATGTATATATCTTATGTATAAAAAAAACCATATACAATTCTATGTTGTTGTCGTCGTCGGGTGTGAATGGAAATTTGCGTATGCAAATATTTTGGTAACAAAGACTGCGAAGTGTTAGATGCAGGTTTCTAATCTTTACTTCATAAATACTTTACACATAAATACTTTACACATTAATACTTTACACATTAATATTTTTTGATCCGATATGATATTTACTCTCGGTTTTTACGTGATCCGCATTATTAAGTAATATTTTCGACCGACTGCTATTTTCAATCAATTGTAAAGCCATTTTTTAAATTTCTATTTTTTAAATCATAATTTGTCTAAATTAGTGCATACATACATATGCATTTCTATTCTATATCATTTAATGATAGTATGCATGGTATTTTCATGGTTTTAATGTTTCCATATGTGAGGAAAACATAATAGAAGATATTAATGTTAACGCCTTTAGTATGATTTAAATGAAACCCTGTTAAAGACAAGCGGCAAAATACCGCACGGCTTGAGGGAACTTATCTGTAGCTTGATTGGTTACGTTTAAGACTAGTAAGCCATAGGTCCCAGGTTCAGATCCTAGAGGAGGCACTGACTTAAGTTTATGTTAAAATCAACTTACTTGAAAACTTGGCACCAACGTCCTCCCGAAGAATCTTGTTGTACGAGGAAGGGCCTGTTATCAGTGTATATTCCCCTGTCATGTCCTTCCTTTTGGTTCGAATCTCCTTTATTAATGCAGATCCTGCTAAAAAGCAGAACCGGTCCGAAATTGCGTTCTGACCATTAGGGTCATACAAAAGCTTCAGTTTCGGCCATCGGTAATGGGCGATCGCGGCAAGAATGAATCTCGTCATAGAGTCAAAAGCCATTCCCATACGAGTGAGCGTTTTATATTCCACTTTTTTGTCTAAGAAGTCTTCCGCAAGTCCCCCAGGGGAGACAACTGGAAGACCCCATGATGGAGCGTACCTAGCAACGGCAGCTAGACTGTAATCACAAACGGGGCCGAAAAAGGCATGACCCCCATCATCCATGAAACGGAAGGCTGCCACCGGGGCACTTACGGAGTCACACTGTGTGTTGTATTTGGTTACGTTTAATCTGTGGAAGGGAAGTAACTCTCTTTTTCCAACCTCTTCAATTGCTACCTCTATTGCTGGTTCGACCATCATTCGTGAAAAATATAAATGTTTTTCTGGTACCATCAGCGCAATTTTCACGTCAATTTTACTGAGTTCCACCCCTGGAAGAAGTGTTACTATGACCATGGTCATTTGTAGCAATACCGGAAGTGACCATATTTCCCCACACGGCCCCATGATGTGTGGTATCATACGTGCAAAATCACATAAGATTTACAGCAGCAACTTAATCCGTTTGAATATTCCTCTTTGGTTATCACAATTTTAAGTCATAAAACACACACTTATCAAACACTTCATTGCACTTTTCACACATATGTTCCTGCACAGAATCAAACTCCAGAAAGAATGATAGAATTCCAAGCAATGAATCCTGTATTGGCAGCCAAGAGCTTGTGGAACGAACCAACGTTCCGATTTACTCACGGACAGGCGGCAAAGACAAATAACACTGCCACTCTATAACACGTGGCTGGTTAAATAGTATATAAGCTTTCTGATGAAACTGACTTTCACCTGCGTTATCATCTGCCGACGACAAATTGTGTATATGAACTACTACATCAGACGTATACTTTCTGATAAACACAATCGGAGGTGTTAACAGGAATATGGTTTTAATATAGCCCGACCCGTTTATATGTAGACACGATGTTCATCAATTTAATCAATTAAAACAATGACAGTATCGTAAACGAAACGCTGAATTGTCTGTCCTGTCGGACTGTTATACTATAAAGGGGTTAATATAAACTAAACTGAGTAGGTAATTACTGTATATATCCAATCGTTCTGTTATAGATTTTGCGAGATGAGGTAGCAAATTTGGCCTTGGGATATAACTATATATATATATATCGTTGTAGTCTAGATGATAAAACGTAACATTTTAAGATATATTCAAATTAGGCAAGTTTCTGTTAAAATCTTGGTATAAAAAATCAAGGTTTAAAAAATAAACATACGGACGCAAAAACTGTTAAATAATATATAAAAAATGAAAAGAGAAATCATAAAGATATGTAATGATACCGGCCCTGTTGATACGATTAAACGGTAGGAGTATCAATTAAATACCCATAGGTATAAGTCACGTGATGGGTTAAAATTCCATGTTTATGATTCTTTATCTAAAACAAAAGATAATTAAAAATTAATATCAAATAATATTGTTCGGTATTGAAATAAGAAAACTAAACGGTCGGAAATATCATTAACACCCCTGACTGATATTTATCCATCTAACACGTGTCTTTAACCAGGTAGAAAGGTGTCAATCAATCGTGTGAGACAGCTTGTAACTTAACCATCAAACACCAATAGAGCGTGTCATCAAACATCATACCGATTGCCTGTATAATTTGGTCTAGATTTGTTATGTTAAACACTTAATTCGTCCTGACACCTACTACTATATACTAAACTTATTAACCGATCTGCCTTACCCTGGTTGGTTTTATAACATCCCAGCTTCACATTGTGTACCGATATTTAACACCAACAGGTAGTATTGACACATTTGTCAACTTTGTCGACTTGTTTACACTGTTGTTTATTCACAGATTTGGTAACTCCCATGTGTCGATACTATCTCCTTTATACACGTGTGTCCTGTAACATATCCTCGAGTGTTTTGTAGCACTTCACGACGTATTACTGTCGGCTCCTCAAAAACACATGCTGAACATATATAGCATTAAAGCTACAAGTAATATCACGAAAATTCACATTCCAAATTCCTTCATGAGGTATCTTTGACCGATTCTAAGCTGATCCGGATCGTTCCTGTACCATGCTCCGGTTTGAATGTTAGCGTATGCGCGCGCCATATGAAGTGACACAGGACTCTCTGGCCTTCCACTAGCCTATCCACGCGGTGTAAACACAGAGTATATGTGTATCACGGACTCGGCTATCGCTCGTGAATAACGTCACTTAGGATACGTGTCTCAACGATATGAACGCTATCACTAGTTATTTAAATTGACACAATAACGAGACACAGTAAGACGTCGACAGAGGACTGCAAGCATTCCATATATGTACCATTTGAGAACGACAATCATATTTTTTTCAAATAAAAAAACAACAAACATAACAGTTAACATAAAGAAAGACAGACACAGTACTTGTCCAGATAAGTAGAATGTAGGAATTCAAACCGTTATGTGCTGAAGGAAATGACGATAAAAGAAGCTCCCTTTTTAAATTCAATATTTGCACTTGCTTTTAAATCTATAAATTCTTGACTGTAGAGTAAAAGAACGTTCCCTAACAATTGTCAATAACTCTCCGTTTACTCAACACCGGTAATGATATATTTCTTTAAGTCTGACTGGGTTAAACGCTCTCGAGTCTAACAATGTCATCAACCTCTGGAATATATCACCAGGCACAGCTTACTGATGTCATATTATCATTTTGATGCCTAAGATCCAATGATCCAATTATATTCACGTATTCTATAATAGAACACTTTCATATAGGTTTCTGTCACTCAAATGTCAAAATAGGATATTACAGCAGTGGTTAAGTATATAATGTCATCCAATCATATCACCATGGATCTATAATGATCGGAAGTTTAGATTATGTAATCACCGACTGAAAACATAGGTGATACCTTTACTAAGTATGTCGCCAATACTATCACATTTCCAATTATATGTCTCCCCATTAAAGTATCATAGCTTGTCATCAGACGACCTCTTATGGAATAGATTATTTAAAATCTACTTTTACATTGATTAGAAATGAAACAATTCGGGTTAATCTGAACGTAATGCTCTATTGTTTCTATAGCTTAAGTTAAGTTTAAGTTGATTATACCGAATATGCCTACGCCACTGTTACAGTGTTATTGTTTTCAGATCTGTCAAAACTTAACGTGACACACCGTAGACAAAAGTTCCAATTTTCTATTCGCTATTCATTATTTCCTATTTTCTATCCGCTATTATTTATTTCCAACTCAGAATCAAGTTTAGTTTCCAGCATTGGTTTTGTCATTAATATTATTGTGTTTTCCTGAACAATTTGAACTAACCTCAAACTATAATTGAATTAAGTTCCATTCTAATATATCCTCGCTCTTTTGAATAACCTGTTCTACGTAACAATACGATACCTCGATGATGTCTATCACATTATATTCCGTTCACGTACATTTCTCGTTAGATTAAATTGCATTCATAGATTTTTGTGCAATATTTAAATAAACCTGGATTAAGGTTCCCTACGGATATTACGTGACATGCCCGCAATTCCGTTCAGGAACATATGGCGGAAAAATTTCTATTCTAACTGGAATAGGAAACAGTCCAATGTCAAATATAGAAATAGATATCGTTGAAATATACGAATCAATGAATATGTTTAGTACTAGACTTCTACAATGTCACTGTATATGCGGAGTCGATTGATGGATAGATTGATTTTGTGATTTATTTACCTTCGATAACATGGACCACAAATAGTAATTGTATCTATATATAAAATTTTACAATGGATAGAACTGTCAGATGTGGAAATACAACTAATTCTACAATGTAAACAGATAATATGATATGTATATATATATGATCGCTATCCAATAACAACTGTTCAGCGATGCAGAGCAGGAAATGGCATATGTCACGGATCAGTGGTTTCAGATGTAAATAAAGAAATTAAATCCCGGTGTGTAAAACATATGTTGTACACATGTGTAGTGTATTTATAAATGTATGTATGTATAAATAGACACTTCCTGTCTATCAAGTGCCTGGAATGGCTGCTCGCATTGAGGATGTGAGGTTTAGAGCTTAGAGTATTAGACTAAATTTGCGTTATGGGAAATGCTTTTGTCCTATTTACAGAAGATGAGGAATTTATAGTGTGTGTTTGATTAATAACACTTGAGCAATGATTTGCTGATGTATGTACAAAATGTTATCCGTGTTCTGTATTAATTTATTAATAAAAATATAAAAAAAATATTTTAATAATTGTCCTGAGTAAACATTTTTTTATCATAACATTCAGATTTTAAATTATACGGAATTTAAATGGTGTTAAGATTACCGCATATGTCGTATCAATAACCTATTAGTCATAATCTTCCTTTGAAGATACGATATTTCAATCGTGATTGGAATAAATTATTCATTCTATAGATATCAGCTTAGTCATGTTGACGATCAATTAACGAAGTCGCCTTTCGTAAGTTGCTCCTTGTTTATACAATTTAACTTAATATGGATATTTTTAAGAATATTTCAGTAGAAATGTGATACTGGAAAATATGAAGAGATTTAGACAAAAATACCTGCTAGTATACCTTGGCACCTGTTCATTGTAATTACAGGTGTGATAAGTTTATGTATTAGATATGCTTGTCACCTTAAAGAAACCTAAGTCAATTTCGTAAAGTAGTCGTATAGTATTTAATATGTTATAGTTAGTTTCATGAAAACCTTTAAATCCTTACCATTCATCCATCCCAATTAGGTAAACAAATAATTTTAAAAAAATATTCGAACTGAGAGAAACGATCCAGTATCAGATAGGCACTTAGGACTGTTATTTATAGCGAGTCGGAAATTATTATGAACAAAATGTTTGAATAAATTTGTCGTTGATCATATCTAGCTATGCTATTTTTCCTGACGACAACATTTGATATGGTATATAAATAGATTCTCGAACCTTCCAGGGTTGTATAACACTATTCATAAAACATACAAATTGTCTGACCAGGTAACGTGTGGATACCTTAAACTCTACGCACGTAATTATTACGAGATACTACAGGTAAAAAGGCCACCAATATATCACGTTATCTCGATAACAGGTATGGCTCTACTTCTCTGATCTTAAACAGATCTAGATCTTCTCGTCGTCAGTAATCCGGAGAAGGATTGAATTGTACCACGCCGTCACTGTAGTAGGCTGGTTGTATCAGGAATTAACATTTGTACGCACTGTCCTGCTATTCCTCGCAGCCTACTTATGAATCTAAGACTGCTAACGCGGCTGTCTGTACCAGTCAGTAGTTTGTTAACAAGCTTGGTAACACATACAATATGCACTTTCAAAATCTTCGTCTGTTTTCTGAGGTTGGTTGCCCGCTAAATGTTATAAGATCCTTTTTAAATAAAATATTTCAAAGCAGGATGTATATAAATCTATTTTTAGACACTTTGGATTTTTTTTTAGAATTGTATAATCCACCTCTATTTGAGTTCGTATCAGAAACGGTACCTAATATAATAACGACACAGTGTATCCGAAATCCAAATATGTTCTTAATATGTACACCATTTCAAAAGCAAATCCTCAAAAACGAACCTTCACCACTTAATTAGGAGATAAATCAACCATACAGACGTTCGATATCTACGGAGTGTTGTTATACTAAAATACATGTCGTTAGTTAGCATACCTCTCCAGACACTTACAACGTATGCTAAAATGTGATAATATATGTATACGGTTTTACTTTTTAATGACTCACTATCATTATATGTGTTAACATACAGCAATTAGCACAATACTTGATTTCTTTAAACATTCGTAACGTGTTATACTTGTATATTAAACTGTCTCCCCTTGACTTATATCCAATAAAACACTTAATACATGCTACACTTACGTATTTTCCCAGTGTGTTAACCGATTATGCGACAAGGTATGTATTAAGTTAGGTTGTCATTCTACATCAGTAAGTAACGTGTGGGGCTTATGTGTCAGGCACTAAACTTGTACAGGGGACACACTTAAAACACACACGCACACGTACATAGGGTCCTTATGGAATGGGCAAGGCCATCTAAGTACCGCAGTGGTGAAGGACTTAATTTGTAACTTAATGTTCAACTGGCCTCAGGGATATATTATATACAGGCTGGGAATAACGACATTATTATATTTCAGCCTTCCGTGTGTGCAGACTCACGATTTATATGGCATTTTCAGGTGGTGGTTTTTATTTGGACGTTTCAGATGCGTTGCTTTAGTTTCAATCCCACAGGTTTTAAAAGAATAACTAATGTATCATATGTCATCAAGTTCAAGTTACTACTGTATCATCAGGCGGTATTATTTCTTTGTATCAATAAGTCTCATGTCTTTTGAATTGGGTGATTAATTTATATATCTATTTTGTTTTGTTTTTTTGCATCCCGCAGGTAGGACGTTCTACATTTTGTTAACAATTTGTAGGACGCCATAACATTTGGGATCATATTTCTTCTTTCCTATTGTTGTCCCACTACAGTCCAATTTTAACGGCGTAGGAACGACCTTACATTTGACATTTAGTTTGGAGTTCGACTCTTTTACAGATAGAGCTTCTGTTTCCCTTGAGACGAGACCATCGGCTGTCTATAGAATTCTGACTTGGTCATCCACTAGCTATACTGGTATTGATGACATCTTTGCCAGTAGTCTAGTGACTAGGTTAGATAGGTGATGCATTCCAATGTGATAACACTATAAGTGTAGTCTTGAATGTTGTTGTGCTAATAGATAATTATTATTACTCTAAATTATTCATTTTACATAGAATCGCATTTGTAATATCTATTCGTCTATCTTAAAATACGCATAGATATCATATATCTTGTGTCGTGGTTTTAATTTGGCACATACATTGTATATTGGGCCTTTTTTAGAGCCCAAATTATTTGGCAGCTATAGCTTATAGGATTTAGAACCACGTAACCTCATATAAGATCCCTGGTGCGTGGTTCGATTATATCTTGGTTTGTATTTTTCATAAAGCTGAGAAACTAACCGGTCTGTGCTGTCGTAGATGGAATGCGACGGGCCTTCAGTATATTGTTCAGTGAGGTAGTCACCAACTACTACAAGGAAACACAGACTAAAACTGACCCTGGTTGTTAACGGGGTAATAAAGCAGGCTAACAAATTAACTAAAATAACCTAACTCTGATAATGCAAACGTCTGTTAATTCTACAAATTCTACATCAAGGAAGAACTTATTTAAAGCAGGTAATATTTGAAGGTACGCGTACCTTTACTCCTGAACCAGTTAATACCAAATATATACACGGCTCTAGTTCCCCGATTGAATATCACTGGTAATCCTTTCCCTTGTTTTGTACGCGTCCCTCTGATGAAGCTGTTTTTTGCACGAATTGTTTTAATCTGCATGACTGTCAAATATCAATAATCTGTCAGAAGAATATTAATTTAATCCCGATTATACATCTCACGTAATATTCCTGCCATGTTGACATCATTTTTACGAATATTTCATTTATTTTTGGAATATGAAAACGGAAGAACTGATTCTGGAGAGGGATCAATTTACCTTGTCAAAACTGGGAAAACCATCAGTACCGTCAAGAAAAGATTTTTTTGCAATAAAGTGGATGATATTGAAAATAAATAGAACTGCTTGTATGAGACGTAAACTTGATTTGGCCTAGATTTGTTCTACGTGTGTCGTTGACGACGCAGAAAATCCTTCTCTTATCGCACCTTGTACCGTCTTTCAATATCTCTATGTTAATCGATATTTTGTTTCATTTTATTGATTTAAAGTTAGACATTTTATTCCCTGATTGACAGCTGGTGTCATCAATGAAGCAGAGGACGCTTACTATTTTGGAGTACTCGGTCTTGTACTTTGTCAAGGGTCTCAATGGAAATATATTTTTTTCGGCATAGCCGTATACTTTTCTTTTTGCCCCGGATATGACGCGACAGGTGGCGTTACTGGTCAAGATGAAGTATGTGATTGGTCAATGTAGCGGTAAATGCAAAGTGCAGATATTCAGATAAAAACGAAACAAAGTTAAGATTGAATGTAAGCTGAATAAGTGAATGTATCTATTCAAATGACACATTGATAAAATTATATTCCTGATTCAAATACAGTCTTATTATCACCAAAAATGATTCAAACTGATACAATTTTGTTATCCGTGCTGAAACGTATTAGTTCGTTGATTTATTTCACCAGCAATTTTACATTATAACCGACCAGCATTAAAACTATGCCGTTTATCTTTTTTAAAGATATTTCTTGTTATTCATATCTTGCCATTATATATCGAGTTTGAGTTGGAATATTGGTTTCGTCACAATGTCGGTATTCTCATTTTTAATATGTCTTTTTCCTATCATCCGTTCTCGAGTTTTTTGTTAACGTTGTTCTATTGTTAAAGAAAACTAGCATGGTATGCCCTACAGTTATAATGAATCATTGTTATGCTTCTATAGATATCGTGGTTGAGGTTCAGCGGAAGTTCAGATATATACTATGAATGCTGGTTGCGGTATCACACGACGGGAAGAATGTGTTTATTTTGATGAATAGTAAAGGAACACATATGTAAATAAAAGCTTTTTGTTGTTGTTTTGTTGGGGTTTTTTTCAATAGAAACTCAGATTGTTAAAAATATTGGAAATCTTCATCCAAGTAGTGAGATACCCAATCGCATGATTCGTCAGAGGCGACTAAATATTAGGATCTCATGCTTTCCTTCTTTCGAAAAACAGGTCATCTCTTTTTAACTGTCTGTCTTACTTTTGGCCTTTAGCTATACACGATGCCATCTATTGGAATATCATTGGTTCTGTCTCATGGCCATGAAGAATTGGGGTCCTCAATATGACATTTATATATGTATGTAACATGTTATATAACGGGCACATCTCGGCGTCATTATCAAGGAGAGGATAAACGCCATGCGAATTATATAATGTGTCTACGACATGATATTAAAGTGAAAATAAATAGCATTATTTAGATAATAGGACGTTAAACAATTACAATAATAATGGTAAACATTTATATAACGCATTATCCAATTTGCTAAATTACTGTAATGCTCTCAAATTGCATATTATGCTAATATTCCTAGCTATACACAATGTACATAACACGAATAACGTATACATATAAACCACAGATGCGTTTAATAACATCGATTGACGTTTTCAGTTCTCAAAATGACGAAAATATCAAGATTTTCATATAATTTTTTAACTTGGCTAGATGTTTCAATTCCTGGTAGTTAACAGTGAGCCATTCCAAAAAGTAGTTGCTGCCTTTCCATAACACATATTACAATAAGTTGCGAAACGAGAGTACAATGATTCTAGTTCTGCCGGGGCCGAGGGGTTAAGGTGTCCCGACACTTTACCACTAGCCCTCCACCTCTGGGTCGCGAGTTCGAAACCTATGTTGGGCAGTTGCCAGGTACTGACTGTAGGCCGGTGGCTTTTCTCCGGGTACTCCGGCTTTCCTCCACCTCTTAAACCTGGCACGTCCTTAAATGACCCTGGCTGTTAATAGGACGTTAAACAAAATAAACCAAATCAAATGGTTCTGTCTCTGATAGAAGTAATCGTGAAGCTAGCTCCTATAAAAACTGCGGAAGAACTGGTTTGTTTGATACCTTGTGTATGCACATCAAAGTATTGCACATTGACCTGAATAAAGCACTGGTGTGATATGTCGGATAACCAGGTCTGCTGAAGTGTTTTGGACCCTCTGTACGCTGCGAGTTTGTTTATCAGATACACCGAAGAGCAATGCATTACCATAACCCAAGCTTGAAGTAATCCACAAATGCCTTACAAAATCATCTGTGATAATAAGTTTTTGGTAAACCTTGTTTTTTCTGATTTAGTGATAACACAAGCTTGCAATAGTTCTTAAAAGTTTCACCATGTTCAGAGAGAGAGACACACACACAAAGAGAGGGAGATATAGAGAGACAGAGAGAGACCGGGAGACAGAGGGAAAAAGAGAAAGGAAGACAGAGAGGGGAAAAGGAGACATGGAGAGAGAGAGAGAGAGAGAGAGAGAGAGAGAGAGATCAAAATATAAATGATGTTTTAATTTTACTGATGTTGAGTTATAATTTAATTAATTACATATCATAAATCATCTAAGGTTTTTCGTTTGATAATGCAGGATGATGAATTATAGAAATATCAGGTTTACACTTGTATATATCTGGATGTTTACACCGAGTGCAGCACTCTTAGTTTGTACGCATTGCCAGTACTTCCTGTTTATGTCTTCATGGCTAGAACACCAATACCATTTTATTAATACACGACTGCCAGTGCAGCTTTTGTTCTCTCTCTCTCTCTCTCTCTCTCTCTCTCTCTCTCTCTCTCTCTCTCTCTCTCTTGCAAACAACTAGGCATTAAGTCTTCAAATGTATCAAAATATGTAGTACTTGAATGACAACTGTTAGGTTTATAAATATACGACCTGTTATGTATATGTATTACAAGTGTATGTTCTTTTCCTGTTGTTTTCCGTAGATGAGTGCATTTGCACTATTCGACGATAGCATCCTTGGAATTGTATTCGAGTTATTAGCTGCTCCAATTTCCTCATTTGTTTGAAACATTTTGATTCAGTAAAAACACTTACAAACTTTCCTTTATACTATTAGTTATCAATATGACGTGAAATATCGCTACTGGAGACGTCATGTCACATTTGTCTGACCATTGAAAACTAAACCAACCACTATGTACATCTGATGCAGGGAATACAAGAAAAATGAAGATGGTGTGAGACAATATTTAAAAAAAAAAACAGTATGAAACCGAGGTACAAAGGAGAAAAATAATGTTGCTTGACTCATTCAACAGATACTTTAGAACAATTCCGATATAAAAAGAATTTTAAGAGGTAAGGTCTGGGCACGAGTCTTTCTTCTTCCGTCAATTGTTTCGCTATACTTTACTTATACGTATTATCACACACACTATGAGTTGTTGACCCAAAAGGTTAAATGTTTCCTGGTGTAATTTACTGTGTGAGTAGAAAGAATTTTAATTGTGTATGTACATAACAGTTAGGTCTATAATGACATGTTAATGACCTTGTATATATTAAATTATTACATATACAATGATAAAGTGAACACAAAAGGAATTGATGTCAAGATGATTTATATAAACAAATCAATTTCCTGTATGATAAGGTGTCCATGAATCGCTACTAGTATGTTAGTTCAAAAATGTTTGACTATTTCATAGATAACAACAAAGTTATCATCCATACTTTACAAGCTATCGTGACAAGTGAATGATCATTATACAGGCAAAAGTTTGGATAATTATATAAAGACAAACCATCGGTAATGAATCCAAATTCCACATAAATACAGCATATCTGTACATATTTTGATAATTATATACAGTTCACCATCGGTCAAATTCCACATTGTTACAACATACCTGTACAAGTTTTGATAATAATATATAGCCCAACCTTCGGTGAAGATTTCACAACTCACATAACTATAACATACCTGTTCAAGTTTTGATAATCTTATACAGTCCTACCATCGGTCAAATCCCACATAACTACAACATACCTGTACATATTTTCATAACTATTTATAACTCGACCATAGCTAATCAGTCCATATACCACAAAATTACAACATACCTGCACAAGTTTTTGATAAGTATATATAGGCAAGTCGTCTTTAAGATTAATAGAAAATACAAACTGGTACGGTATTACCAGGTATGTTTGATTCAAAGAAGCCTTGAAAATCAGCCGTTATGATACGATGTTCTTAGTTTTGTTTGGAATTGTTTTAACTGCCATCAACTCAGGAAGATAATTAAGAGACGATGTCTTCGAAGGTGGAGCTTCTTACAAACGCTTTTACTATTAGTATAGTGTTATCTTGCTGAAATAATGTATACCTGATGGACGCTCTGGTACCGCCAAATTGCAAATGTTAAAGTTGTCATGACGTTTCCTGCTAATTTAACATATTAACATCAAGTAGAATGTGGTATTTACAGACTTGGGTTTGTTTCGACCAGAGCACAGAACCAGTACACCTAATTGGAACGCTCATCTTTAGGCCAAAACTGAGACCGTTCTAAAGAAGAGATTGGAAGTAAGAAATTAAGTAGCCTCATACAAATCTTTCAATTGGTTGAACAAAACGTAAACCTACTTGCAGGGTAAAATGTCTCACTGAACAGGTATATATGAAGAGCGCATTTTCATTTTATTAACTGCCCTAGTATCACGTACTGCATAGGTATGTACAATAATACCATCACTATCAAGATGAACGAATGAAAAGTTCACTTATAAACGGTATGTAATTAATTCAACATCAAAAGTAAAACAAGAAATATCTTTAAAAAAGATAAACGGCAGAGTTGCTGGTGGTTATAAAGTGAAACTGGTGGTGAAATAAACTAACGGACTAATGCGTTTCAGCACGAATAACAAAAGTATATCAGTTTGAATAATTTTCGATGATAATTAGACGGCATTTGAATCAGGAATATAATTTTATTAAGTGTCATTTGATAAAATACAACCACTTATTCAGCTTGCATTCAATTTTAAATTTGCTTCGTTTTAACTGTATACCTGCATTTTGCATTTACCGCTTCATTGATCATGACCAATCACATACTTCATCATGACCAGTAACGCCGCCTGTCGCGTCATATCCGGGGCCAAAAGAATAATATACGGCTATGTCGAAAATTCAACAAATCCCTACTGTTCATTATAACACGCTAGACCAACTGAGTAAGCGAAGTCAGGTTTTCACTACCACAAGGAGACAAACACAGATATACCACAGCTTCCAAAGCACATTGACTACACTCCAGCATATTGAATGACCATTGATGTTGATAGGACGTTAAAACAAAAGTCCTAGATTAACATGCAAAATGAATGTCAATCGATCATATGTCAATGCTAAATAGGAAGGTAGGATTGAAATGTTTTGCATGTTTAGATCTTATTATTTGTATACAGGTCTAATTGAAAACCCATTTTTATTGATATATTTGAATTAAGTCGAGTGGAAAGAATATACCACACACAACATGTGTTACACATGTCCCCATTCTGTAGGGGAACATAATGATTAAGTTATCGGTTTTTTTTACCGTAAGTACCGGTTACATTCAACACAAATTTTGTCACATGTGGTAGAATGTTTACTAAAGTAGGACAAATGTAACAGTAAGTATTTCTTCATTAGATACAAGTATGTCAAGATGGTGTATATTTAGAACCGTATCAGCATTTTAACAATAACAAATTATAATTTTTCAGTGGTGAAAATGTTTAAGCAATGAACATGCCACATTTGCCCACCATCTATCTTGCTGCCATATCGACTATAACAACATTAAAACCACTGTTCAATACTTATATTTACATTGACTTACCATTTCCGTCAACTTTGAAAAAAACTGAACCAACAAAAAAAAAATCCCGCCTTTTTTAATGTCACATGACCCACTGGGTGTTATAGCCTGAGGCACTGGGTGTTGTAGGTGTATGGTGGCAACTGCCTCTTAGCATTGTGTCAATGGGGAAATGCGGAGCAAATGTAAATATATAAAAATGCCAGCATCTGTTATGTGGCTTTAACCACATTATTAGATCCTGGAAATGAGCTTCTGAATTGAGTGAGTACTATTTGGTAGTATTGGTAATACCGGGTTACAATACTTGTCAAGATATTTACAAATGTAGCTCTTTGTGTCTCCTGATACGTGTTTGTAATGTCGATTAGTGTGAAAGTCGATGGTAAATTACGAACAAATTATAGCAAAACCGTACAGTTGTATATTACCGAGGGATCGAATTTCGCTATATACCTCAAAAATAATTGCCCAGCAAACAAGTTTATATAAAACAAATATATCGAAGTGTCTTCTGCAGTTATTTTATTTAAATACCGTCAAACTAAGTGCTACTGTGACAACCATAAATATATAGTTGTATGGAGACACTAGAAAAAGTGCAAGGAGATTAATACTGAAGTACGTTATGTACGAGTCTTCTGTTTTGCCAAAGACACCCGTCATTCCAATCTACATTGTAGGTCAAACCCGGGTTTAGTCACATTCTCAAAAATAAAAATATGACATTTACATAGCTATGGAGTAATTTCTTTCATACCAAATTATCCTGGAATAAGACAAACTACGATTAGTGAAACATTGCGGACGAAAAATCCATATCAAAGACTAATGCATTGAGGGCTTTGTGTTTGAAACACTACGTTTGGTGTCACACGGTATGTTTTCTGTTCTTATGCCGTGTGCTGGTATGAAATGTCATCTAAAAGAATAGTACCAATGTGATAAGTTCAAAGATTAACATTTCTCTTTGTAAATGTTTCTTTGATGTATGCTGATGTCTTCTATCGATTTTATTAAACAACGATAAACTTATATCTTGGCCTTATTGTTATGACAACGCCATTGTCTACTTCTACTGAACTTGCGGGAAGACAAACGCCTGACCGAATGAGCCTGTAGTTGGAGATGTTTCATTTTGTCATCGTACAAATGTACGTATTAAAATCAGATAATGATAGAAAATATCAGACGTGTTTCTCACATATGTATCATTTGACGCCGCCGCCGCCGCCGACGACGACGACGACGATGGTGGTGGTGATGATGATGATGATGATGATGATGATGATGATGCCTTTTCAACAAGTTTGAATGTGATTGTGTATATTCACGTCGTTCGTTATTATATTTTTGCTTGTTTATTTTTTTAAAAGAATAAAGGAGTTGGGTAAGTTACCAGCTAGATTGATACAAAATCTTTTTGCTTTGTGACGTGAACACCAAGAATTGTATCACAGAAAATGGTAAAAAATACCAGACACGTTCCTTAAATATGTATCTGAATGTCTAACAGAGAGGATACATATCAGTCCGTGAAGGCTTCATGCTGGACAATCGATGTCATCAAGATTTATGATATGTGCGTCATCTAACAGACAGACAAAACAAAGGACTGCACACTGCTACTGAGGCGTCTGTCAACACTTCAGAACTAAGGCTTTACTGAGAAATGGCAATGCATGAAGTTAAGAGTGAACTGAATGGTACCATACGGATTCCGACTTTCACAAACGCATTAAGAGGAGAATTTTAGAAGGTACAGTGTATATATTTCTCAATATCTACATTGCATATATACTTCAGTCGTCAGAAGACACAAAAACAAGACTAATGAAGAGTATAGAATAAAACAAACGATAATAAAATATGTATACATGTATATGGTCTGATATATTATTGAAGTTTTATCACAATATGTGTGTATGTGGAGAAGTAAAGATCGTGAGTGAGCGATTATGCTATTCGTACAATGGATATTATTGGTATTCTTAGGATAATGTGTTTCCTGACAGAAGGCGTGGTACTGGATGGAAGGTCAATATTATTTGACACTGATATTGTTTAAAAACAAGAGGGAAGAGACCAGGTGTTCCGTAATGTTAAGCGTCTTTTGATTCGTCAACAACATCTTTCATGCAAAAAATAGTAAAAAAGGCTGTAAGATATTAGCACCTTTTCAACATATCAAAATATAAATAGACACAGTAAAGCACAGATGAAGTAAACTCGTCAGAGATGCTAAAGGTTCAGCGTATTGATACCTAGAAGGCAAAAGCGGGACCTTAATTGGGAAATAGCAAAATCTAGATTGGGAGAGTTTGATACAAAAGGTAAAAAATGAATTAAACTGCATCATACAGCTGTTTCATCCCTCGGGGACTCGTCAGTAATTCTGAGGGACTAAAGTGGTCATGGGAGGCGACCAAAAAGCCAAAATATGTTTAAAGAAATGTCTAAATCTGGATGTGGAGGTGCAAAATGTTGGATTTAAAAAAGTATAAAAACATGTGTACATGTAAATGTGGCATACAAGTCATGGTAAATTTAAGTTCCATCACGGCCAAACAAAAGGCAGACATTAATTAACGACACTTTTTTAACTTTTTCTTAGACTTCCGGCCTTTTGGTTCTGCCATGTCTGGTTTGCCTCGTATACTCCTCTCTTTATATAGTCCTAGGTTTCCAAATGACATTACAATCAGTGATCACAATACATTTTATTATCACAAAATTTCAAATTCATTATATGATGTACTTTTATTGACATCGATGAGATAAGTATCGTGACGTAATAAAATGTTTTGCATTTCACTCCTGGATAAGTGCTATCAAATGCAAACACAGTCACTTGATCTGAGCCATTGACAAGATTTTATTCTAAATCGCATTAATCTTTCATAACATGTCAATGTGTCATTTGATACTTTAAGTATCGTCGACCTCACAGTTTGATAACAGTTTGACAGAACATTTTAACATGGATAAATAAGCTAACCTCTATGTTACAGAACACAATTTACGTGTATACTGTCATGCCAGAACAAGCATGTTAGTAACTCTTGTTTTCTACTGAAGAGAAACTGAAAAAAGGCACCAATTTCAAACGTCTCTCGTGAGCGGTCTGTGGCACTATCAATTCGAATCTCGGCTCTTAAGATTTAAGCTTTAACTCTTTAAACCGATTATTTAGACAGAAACGCCCAGTCAAAATGACGATTTTGACCTGTTTAACAAAATATATCGCCATAACTAGGTTTTTTTTTCTCGGTTATACGGACTTATCAGGACAAAGTCTCCTAAGTGTTTTTAAAACCATTTTTAAGAGTAACAACCCCCCCCCCCCCTCTCTCTCTCTCTCTCTCTCTCTCTCTCTCTCTCTCTCTCTCTCTCTCTCTCTCTCTCTCTCTCTTTATCATTATGTTCCGTTATGATTCCTCTCTTCACTACATTCTTTATTGATTTGAAGTTAATAGCATATATGATAGAAGTATATAATTATAGCTAGCGTTATCTTGATATCTTGATGTACAGGGACAATGACACATGATAATATAAGTCATACCAACTCTGGGGGAGATCTCGTGTCTTAGTGTCGCAGACACAGTGTTAAGATGTCTCCCACAGGGTTTGCTGATTTATAGTGTAAACCTTGCTGTAGCCTTTGCCATCATATCAGATTTTCAAAGATCGCCTGACATATGCCAAAGGACTTTCGCATCAGTATAGTCTCGGAGCTGAGTTCTATACATTTATGGCTTTTAGAAAAGAAGAGAACGCTCAGACAGCTTTTTCTGTACATTACAGTACATTAAGTCGTTAACCATGAATTTATTTTCAAAAGACAATGTTAAAGCAATAAAAAAAACAAGATTATATTGTACATCTTAAAATCAACTTCTGTGAGAGTAAAACTGAAGACCTGAAGGGACGAATAAAAAAATGAGAAATATCGGTCAGCCGTAAATGTTGAATGTTTAATCAACACAATGGGATAAGCCAAACAAGCTGTCTACTTGAATGAGACAATAGGACTGTTTCGTAGTAGAATTTCACTAAAATGTGATACCGCAGGTACATAGGAGAACATATCCCGCTACATTACACTGCCACCGGGACACCATGCTATCCTGATGGGTGTCGTCCTTAGTATGCTTCAGTGTGGTAACAATGTATAGCTGGTATCAGTTCGCACTATCACAAGGATACAGACACTAACACTAACACACTCACCACACACTAAATATCGCACAAACAGGAGGCCGTCTTAAAGGACTATAGTTGTTGATAGGACGGTATATAATACAAACCAAACCATACCCCCACAGGGAGGCCGTCCTTAAACGACATTACCTGTTGAGAGGACGTTAAACAATACAAACCAAACAAAAAACCAAAATTCGGGAATGTACCTCGCAGACAGTGGCCGCCACGTAACATCAGGTAAAGATCCGAGGGATCCGAGGTTAGTGGTGTAACGCTTCGTACCTGTGTCGGTTTATTGTTCTCGGGAAGCTGAGAAACGGACCGTTGTGTTGTCTAGGTTGTGTTGTCTAGGTTGTGTCTTTGGGAAAACACTTTAAGCCATATTGTTCTTGATGCCATGTGACGAGTCTTCCGTATGTTGTTTACCAACTACTACAAGGAGACCCCTCCTAAAAATGACCCTGGCAGTTGTGATATGTCAAGCAAACAAGCAAACAAACAAGCAAGCAAATCTCAGAGACAGGGAGGCCATTACTATAGTTTTTTTTACGTTAAACAATAAAACCCAAACCGTTGTCCTGTCTAATGTCATTTAAGGACTGTGCTAGGCGGAACGGAATGGATTTAAGGGCGGCTTGCTTTTGAAGTGCGATTTCTCTGAAAATGCATGTCACAGGCACATTGGTATGACATCACTTCAGTTCTATTATACTGACACCGAAACAGCATTGTCGTATCAGAAACTTCACAATAAGGTAATTTAATGAAGCTTCCTATTTGCCCAAGGTTAACTCCGGAGCTGTCTTAAAGAGCAATTTCACACACAAAAAACAACATACATGATAAGGTCTTCCTCTTGTCCGTTATAATGACACCGCCATAGGCCTGTCCTGCATGTCAGAATAAGGTCAGTTAACGGCGGTGGCTACCCGGATTGAGCCACCTTGATGATATACCTTCCGGTCCATTACACTGTCGACAGCGCATGTTATGATGACGGATATTAGGACAACTGGATTAGTGTAGCTGTATTATGTGACAAATAAACAGGGAAGTTGACTGACAATCTGTATTGCAACAGGATTAAGAAGGTTTGTTTTTAACGAGTCGGTATGATTTGTATGAATTTGTATTCATCGCCCTGTCTATCAATTGGCGTTAGAAAAAAACTCTCTTGTCACAATCCAATTTAACACATGTTATGTCTTTGAAGTCGTCATTGTAGTTTAGAAAAGAATACAATAACGATCCTGGTATCAATGTTCGTTTTATTTAGGCTGTTGATAATTCCCTTTAAGATAATTCCTAAAACATTATTCTGGCCGGAAACCATTTGCTAAAATGTTTCTGGAATCCCTTTTCTTAATTGACAGTGACAAAAATACACACAATAAAAACTCGAAACAATGGGGAAATATACTAAACAATTACACAGGACGAAAAAATTGTGTACTCTAAATTCCAAATCAAACCAGTCCAGTGCCTCAGGATGTTAATGAACAATGTGATACATACTGATAAGGATCCGGTAAGCGGACTCGATTTCCGGATTTATATAGAAACGTGCTAGGAAAAAGATTGATTAATTAAAACAGGACGTCCGCAAGTAAAACACAAACACAACAAAAGAACGGTCACATAGCCAGTGGCCATTTTGATTATAGGGATATGGGATATGTCTGGTGTGAATTTTCAATTAATTAAGTTTCTCTAAACATTCGCCTTCCTCCTTCAGCATGGCAACCGATGGAGAGGAGGTTCGTATGGTCTAAATTCCGGAAGCAATTCTCATTCGTTGCAACACACGGAATTGTCATTGGCCAATTGACCAAGCCATTCATAGCGGTTGTTAAGAGCTATCGATACCGGTCTGGATTAAGCAGATACCATCTTATCACAGTTACAGTGGCATGTTTGGTTAAAGTGAATATATCCATTCTCTCTAAGTAGTATTAGTATAGGTGTATTGAGTGCAAAGTACGACTCCACTCGACCACCTTTGACAATTAGATCGCTAATATGTATCTATTTTCATTTAAATAGTTACACATCTTTGACAATACACGTTTATTTCATTGCATCACTTATGTTTTCAAGAAGAATAAAACAGATGTATTATGTCATAAGTTTAATGATCACTG
Source organism: Pecten maximus (assembly GCF_902652985.1). Taxonomy (NCBI): domain Eukaryota; kingdom Metazoa; phylum Mollusca; class Bivalvia; order Pectinida; family Pectinidae; genus Pecten; species Pecten maximus. The sequence goes on along the minus strand of NC_047031.1, from coordinate 29,610,143 downwards.
GGTCAATTACAATATATATTGTTATACTTAACTATTGTCTTTTTAAAGATATCTTTGTACGTATTAACGGTGTTGTTTCACTGTGCATATTCCTAGTTCTCATTTTGAGTATGTGAGGTGGACCAGACTGGACCAAGATTTATATGGAGGGAGTTACCGATTTTATCATGATTTGTATGACGGTTGTTCTCGATTTGAACTAGATTTGTGTACCGGGTGTCGTCGATTTGATCTAGATTTGTATGGCGGGTGTCGTCGATTTGAACTAGAATTGTATGGCGGGTTTCCTCCATTTCACCCAGGTTTGTATGGCGGGTGTCATCGTTTTGAACTGGATTGAAGGGCGGTTTACATCCATTTGACCTAGATTTGTATTGTGGGTGTCGTCGATTTGACCTAGACTTGTTTGGCGGATGTCGTCGATATGAGCTAAAATTGTATGGAGGGTTTCGTCAATTTGACCTACAAAAATATTGTATATTTGTTTGGCGGGTGTCGTGGAGGAAGCAGAAGGCACACTCACCATCAGAGTACCTTGTTTTGTTTAACTTATGATCATGAATAAGGTCCTGGTCTTATCCCGTAGTTCCTCAAGGAACTCAGTATATTGGTTCTCGTAGTATCTATCTTTGATTATGGTTTAGTTATTATGTCGGTATTCTCTGTTGTTTTTGCTCCCGTTTTATGGATTATGGGTCAGAATTACTGTTTCGCTAGTTGGGTATTCACTGTTGTTCAATATCAATAAAAGACTACAGAGACGGGTGGTAATCATCAATTAACACGGCCCATTCATGGTAGCAGCTCAAAATTTACCTAGCTCTGCACATGAGTGCAGTAATATAATGCAATGAATATTGGCCGTGACATAATTTGGAGATCATTGTATTTTAATTTTGCGAATTTAAGACGGTTGGTTCCCAAAAGACTAAGTCTTTTGTTTTAGAGGTAAGTGTAACAGAACTGTCGACAACAATGGCGTTCAATGCATGACACCAAGGATTGCGATTCTTGTGGAACATTGCAAAGACCTGATCTAATCTAGTGACTAATGGACTCTTCTGGTTCCTACATATACGCGAGGTTATGCTTTGCAACAAAACAAGGAGGGAGGGGCTTGGATATGAACACAAATGAAATATAATAGGCTAACTTTGAATATTATGGGTTTTTTTTCAAAATCTAAATGCAAGTTTGTGTCAAAGATTTCGTGGAGCAGCTGTTTCTGAAAAGCAATTCGCAAATAAGATAAATTATAGCTGTATGTCTGTTATTTCCCTATATTATTTCCTCAGAGTTGGCTGTTTATTTTTCAGTGGTAATAGTATATTTTAGTTTCGTAGTCTGAAGTCTGTGGATATATACCGTATGCGTTAATCGTCTGACGCACTACAATACCAAACAAAAACAAAACACAAGAACAACAAACAATAGGGGGGGGGGGGGGGGGGGGGGGGGGGGGGGCGAAGAATGGTCGGATCGGTTAATTGATCCACCTTTTATAACAATCAGGCACTTTAATTAAATTTATTATAATAGTACGCACATGTTTAATCACTTACAGGTCATTATATCTACCTCCCGACTACTGTACCTCACGTTGATAGTTTTAATTTCTTACCCAGCGTGTGTCAGTCAGTCTCGTGAAGGGGTGCAGTTTTTAGTATTAAATAATTATATTCATTTATACTCTTAATTCACATAACAGATAGATAATATCTAAATACGCTCACCAGCTTTAATTCGTGGAGCTATGTATAACTATTTTACCGTGACTACGGCGAGCAAAGTATGGTTAGCTTATGACATCAATCATAATGTGTAAATAGTCTACTGGATGTTAACTTAACCACGGGTTTATCTTTGTGTTTTCTGTGACATTAAGAACATTCAAACTGATATGTACAGTTTGTTTTGTTTTATTATTATTATTTATTTATTCATACCACATTTGTTTATTTTGTATTTATGTATTCATTCATTCATTTATTTATTTGCTTTATGATTTTTCTATTTATAATCCATTTCTCTCCTACATACTCTTTTTTCTCTATCCCTTCCAATTCTCCCTATTGTTTTCGTTTGAACACCAGTGACATGTCTTATCATGTAATTCAATGTATGCAACTCTTCACATAACCCCTTTGACCTTTAGATGACCGTGGTTCAATTCCCCGGACTTGGAAATGAACGGAGATCAGCTATCAGACCACGTAGGTTTCCTAACATAGTGAGTTTCCGACCTCACCTCGACCAGGAACAACAGGAATGATTAGTAAAGTTAACAGAACCCGTCTCAGAACTATGTGGGAAGTGTTGTGATTTAATACATAAAGATTATGAAACATTTTAGTTATACCGTTTGATTTTTTTTTTAATTTCAGGAATAGCTGAAACTGTTCATTACTACGCAACAGTGTATGACGTTTACGTTAATATCTAAATCAGATTTATATCAATGCGTGTCATTAAAATGTACGCCACGAGATAAAATCAAAGTTCTGTAGCAATACGCCCCTCAAAGCAGGTATGCATATGATATTCGCACTAGCAAAACAGCCCATCACAATCAGTTGTTAATACTCGCGTCAGATTTGATCTGAAGTCAATACATATTTATGCAGTGTATAGCATTCATTACCAATAAACACACAGATTGCTTTAGTTTTAAGCAATACATTCACAAATCGGTTTGCCATCTTAAATACGTCATTAACACATCAAAGGAATTATTGCAAGATTCAAAATTAGATATGAATGGTATTATGATAATAAGGCAAAACCTAGCGTTGTGCTAAAACTGCTCGGGCAGTTAATGTATACAAACTATAAAAATCAGTTAACAGTGCGACATTAAACGAACACTTATATCCAGTTAGATTTTTGTTCATCAAGATACCAGTTACCTTAATCCTTAAATCCAATGCATAAGTTGTTTTAGTAACCCAGATGCTTAACTCATCTGGAAAAAAGTGCAATATTCAAAACAGCAATTCCACGTATGTATCCGAATACAGCCATAGGGAATAAGTAAGCCCTGGGCTTGTAGCACCTGGTCGACCCGGCATCTATCACACGAGGTCAAGAAACGAAAACCAGGATAACATGGAAAACAGACTAGGTCTGGGAGGTTATCCTCAACCAATTCACATTCGATTGGGAAACTGGTCCCCTGCTGACATGTTAAATCTACATAAATGTAATACGCTACCCTCTGCGCCATTCAACAGTCAGAATATTCAAATATAAAATGTTTACGATGTAGTTATATCGGAAATAGACTGGGCTGAACGCTCGGAGGGCCAGGTAGCTGAAATGCTTAAAGCGCCCATTTAAAGTTCGGAGGTCCCAGGTTCGAGTCCCGGTGTTGTTATTGCATTTTTATGTAATAATTATAAGTGTGACGTCACAAATGACATTAGTGGGAAATGTATGGCAACAAGTATATTGCCAAAGTCAAATCATGTTATGAGGATAGTATATGTAAAGGGTCTGGGCGTGCAACGTCATACGTTACATGAACCGCTTAACATATTTATATTCAAATTAGTAGGTCATCCTAAAAATACAACGTACATGTATATAGAAGTACGCAATTGTACAATAATAATCACTGAATCCTTAAACTACCATAGCTGAAACGTCACATCAATGAAATATGCTGTAGATTTTATAGGAAACTTTTCATACATTTCCGGTGTTGATTAAAACAATAACACAATATCCGTCCTAGAATTCAAACCTATCAAACAAAAACAAACAAACAAAAACAGGAAATATTTGCCTAGGATGTGGTGTAACGCTGAGTGAGTGGAGAACAAAAAAAAATGTGACCTCGTTATGGCTATGTTCTTAAGGTAACAAAACGGAAGAAATAGATAATTACTTACACTAGGATCCTAGTTACAATGAGATCATAGTTACACTTATACCTTAGTTACACTCAGATCCTAGTTACACTAAGATCATATTTACACTCAGATCCTAGTTACACTCAGACCCTAGTTACACTCAGACCCTAGTTACACTAAGATCCTAGTTACACTAAGATCATATTTACACTCAGACCCTAGTTGCACTCAGACCCTAGTTACAACCAGATCCTAGTTACACTCAGATCATAGTTACACTCATATCCTTGTTACACTCAGACCCTAGTTACACCTCAGATCCTAGTTACACTAATATCCTTGTTACACCTCAGATCCTTGTTACATTCATATCCTAGTTACACTAAGAGCCTAGTTACACTCAGATCATATTCAAACTCAGATCCTAGTTACACTCAGACCCTAGTTACACTTAGATCCTAGCTACACTAAAATCCTAGTTACATTCATATCCTAGTTACACTCAAACCATCGATACACTCAGATCCTAGTAACAGTCATATCCTAGTTACACTAAAATCCTAGTTACATTCATATCCTAGTTACACTCAAACCATCGATACACTCAGATCCTAGTAACAGTCATATCCTAGTTACACTAAAATCCTAGTTACATTCATATCCTAGTTACACTCAAACCATCGATACACTCAGATCCTAGTAACAGTCATATCCTAGTTACACTAAAATCCTAGTTACATTCATATCCTAGTTACACTCAAACCATCGATACACTCAGATCCTAGTAACAGTCATATCCTAGTTACACTAAAATCCTAGTTACATTCATATCCTAGTTACACTCAAACCATCGATACACTCAGATCCTAGTAACAGTCATATCCTAGTTACACTAAAATCCTAGTTACATTCATATCCTAGTTACACTCAAACCATCGATACACTCAGATCCTAGTAACAGTCATATCCTAGTTACACTAAAATCCTAGTTACATTCATATCCTAGTTACACTCAAACCATCGATACACTCAGATCCTAGTAACAGTCATATCCTAGTTACACTAAAATCCTAGTTACATTCATATCCTAGTTACGCTAATATCCTTGTTACACCTCAGATCCTAGTTACACTCAGACCCTAGTTACACTAAGAGCCTAGTTACACTCAGATCCTAGTTACACTAAGAGCCTAGTTACACTAAGATCATATTTAAACTCAGATCCTAGTTACACTCAGACCCTAGTTACACTAAGATCCTAGTTACACCAAGATCATATTTACACTCAGACCCTTGTTACACTCAGATCCTTGTTACACTCAAACCCTAGTTACACTCAGGCCCCAGTTATACCTCAGATCATATTTACACTCAAACCCTTGTTACACTCAGACCTAGTTACACCTCAGATCATAGTTACACGCAGATACTAGTTACTTTCAGATCATAGTTACACGCAGATACTAGTTACTTTCAGATCATAGTTACACTCAGACTCTTGTTACACTCAAACCCTTGTTACACTCAAACCCTTGTTACACTCAAACCCTTGTTACACTCAGACCTAGTTACACCTCAGATCATAGTTACACTCAGATCCCAGTTGCTTTCAGATCATAGTTACACGCAGATACTAGTTACTTTCAGATCATAGTTACACGCAGATACTAGTTGCACTCACATTTACAAAGCCATGATGTACTATTATAGTATCTATTACTTCTTTTCTTTTTCCTTCTTTGATATTTTTTTATTGTTATTTAATTTTTATCATTTTTTTTAGCGATCTATGACCCGGATTGCATTCTTGGTAGTTTCATCTCAGTGTTTTATGGAGAACTTCTTAACACATAATATATATTTGAACATTACTGACGTATCACAATGAAGAAATCGAACGACCTTATTGTATTATATGATCATAATTAGTTTCTTCTGTGAATGTAAATGACAGATTATCAACAATTCCGTATAGCTGTGGACTTACGAGGCAGTTAACCAGACATGAAAACAATCCATTATTTGATTTACAACGCCTTACATTTCCCCTTATATCGGGAATTCGTTTAGTAATCCCTTTGCACTCTTACAAGTCCCCCACTTAAATGTCAAACAATAATTTATTTATTTACAGAAAGAGAAGTATTCGGTGTTGAAAGAAGTGCATAACTCTTGAGAGTTACACTGTGTTTGTGAAAATAATGAGATTACATTGGAGAAGTTCCCTCTATAACAACGAGTGATTATCTACATCAACATGCAGTAAATTAATGAAATATATAATGATGGCAGTGTGGGAAAGGTTGATTTGATACCATGAGATGTAAATTAAATACTACCCTCTATACTGTAATGTTACGTCACTGTAACACAGACATGGCATCCCTCCCACTCCGTTAAACTGACGCCAGAATGTGCCGATAATGTTTCCTCGTGCATACCATTGAGTGTTGAACGCCAGGTAGGGAGCTTCGAGTGCCATTATTAACACGGAGAAGATTTACTCCGACCTTTGCTTGGTTATTTTTCCGGAACCTTTATTATTACCGTCTTTAAGCATATTGTTTGAAAAGGAGACACCCTCATTTATAAAATGCTTTGAAGTATGGCCGTGCAAACACAACCTGCTCAAATTAATGTGGTTTCTGATGATTCGATGTCCAATAACAATGCTTTAATTATTCCCGGATGTCCTGGATATGTCCGTGGTGTTGACGGATACATCACAACCTGGTATTTCTACCTGGGGGACTCCAATCTATATTCAATAATAATGATAACTCATTAGAATTTCGTGACGATTTTATCTATTGACATGGCGTGTAACACGTTTGATTTCACTGCATTGTTGTGTGACGTCATCACATACGGTTGGTGAACTATACTATTTGAGAAACGTGAACCTTACCATTTCACTACAGTACAGACGACAATCTTTGAAAACTAGTTATTTATAGTACAATATTGTAGAGACGCCCTCTCGTGTCCCTTGTACTGTGAATCATTAATGTTTCGTGTTAATTTGATTTTTTTTCTCGTGATACGCGTGGAGAGTAAATCGCGAATTCAAATTTTTCGCGATAATTTTTACGAAAATAATACCTTTGGATAACAACCACACTATTGGTTACCTTTATAAAAGTCGTGTAGAGTTCATAATTAGCGAATTAAAAGTAATTTTCTTATCAGCGTTACTGAAACCAACTATTTGCGAACAAGTCGGAAGAGTCAAGTTTGCGAAAGTAAGTATTCGCTAACTCTAAGAGGTTTACAGTATATGTATAAAATTCATACCCTCAAAGCTCTCATCTCCATTGTAATTTACGTTTATTTTGCGATAATTGTGAACAGGTTATATCAACTTATATTAATCATATCTGTTGACCCGGATGGAAGCGCGTAAGGGATCTTAGTGTAGGAGGATACTGGAGCACTCGGGGAAAACCCACGTGGTTGCGCAAGTGACCCCTAACCTACTCACGTCCGATCTAGGAATCGAACCAGGCCGCCTAGGTGACATGGTTACGTAGTCTTCCATTTGTCAACTGATCTCAACATTATCATGATATATTTCAGTTATCAGAAAAATATACACGATTGACACGATATGTATAACGGGTACTCGCTACTGAAGTTCCGGTTAACGGTTAACGATAAGGGCTAGGATCTGACATATGTACATTTGTGTGGGGATGGCCAAGCCTGGATGAACGGGAGACTAACACTTCATTAATAAACAATATCCAATTAGCCGTCAAATACAGATTAAATCGTAATATAGTCAATGTGTCGAGATGTTTATGCTGATATGTAACTTTAAAAACGGGTTTGGTGATATTATCACTTGTAATTGAAGTTTAACACAAAAATAATATTAACGCCGCCCCCGGGAACACAGCAGCTGTGTGTCGCATCGGAACTGTTTCGCCGGCCAAACGGGAAAAATATACTGATGTACTATAAAGAATGAAGGTTTCATTATTTTTGTGAATTCTGGAAACTGTATGATTAAAATAGATAAAACGTAAAATTCGTATTTAAGCCATCGTGAACATTTAATCGTTTATTGACTGAACGTATTGGTCGAAAAAAACAATCAATTAGCTTAATTGACTCGACATCACGTAAACAAAGTTGTTCGATTCTATGTATTCTGTGTCTATTTTTAACTCTACAAAAATGGCTGCAGATGAACTTCCTGTGTCTTTCCTCTATGTATGTGACATCACAATGGGGACAACAGTAATACGTGTGTTCTTTATTATTGAAAAAAATAATACGATGCTGCAAACGACCTTTTTCAAGTATAATGAAATTAATATTAGGCTGACATCGTACATATTTAAACTAAACGAGTAGTGGTGAAACGTACGATGGAACATGTATTTGGATAAAATGGCACGTTATTAGCGTCAAAGTAATAATGAGCTGAAAATTTAAAGTCGCTAAGAGACTCGTACACTGCATTTTCAAACAAATTTCAATTCTAGCAACCACAGACACCTAGACCGGAGGCACACATACAATAGAGTATATGATGAAACACCAAGGGTGTGTCATGTGTACACTCTATGTGTATCAAATGAGGCCATCGTCATATTTAGTCATATCATCCGCTGTTTAAACACAAAGAGGTGGGGAACGGACGTCCGCATCATGATTTGACGGCGAGCATAGGATTTATTAAAATCCGGAAGATTTAAAGTGTTATCATTACCAATAACTATAAATATACTCAAAAATTCTAAAAAAGACTTGCCTAATATTGAAATGTACAAGTAACGTGTACATCATTCTAAAAAAGTAGTCTATTCAAAGTTTCATTAGTACAAAACTATATGTATCTTCATTTAAAAACTCAGATAATAAATATCTCTTTAATGTAGAAAGACAAAGTCATATATAAACCTCGACACGGAATACATTTCCGGAAAATGTCCTTTCCGTCGCCAGACCGAAGTTTAATGAGGATAATGATAAATGACGGAGCGATACCCTTTGACTTGGCTTTTCGATGTCAAAGAATTCCGGAATCCACTTTAATGTCGTGATTTTTATTAGTTTAAACCAATACCTTATGCTCACTTGATTTCCCAAGATGGTACTTAGTCGCTGGCATGCACTACAAACGTTTTGATGAACAAATGTCGCATCAATATCACAGTGACGCTGTAACATTTACGACTGATAAAACGCATTCTCCCGTAGGAGAGACAGTTAATTTGAACTGCTCACTATTTCCGTCTGGTCAACTTTCAACTTTCACTCATCTCCATCATCGAATACCTAATCCTAAACCGTATACACTTTTCCTAGATTCTTTACTGGCATGTTAACAAGGACTACATTCCTTTCCACTTGTCTCTCAAACCCTGCAATTAGGATTATAATTGTACCCGTGGCCCCGCATGCGTCTCGCACACAGGGGAGGCCGTCCTTGAATGACCCTATCTGTTGATAGGACGTTACACAATACGAAACCAAACCATACACTCACAGGAGAGACCGTCCTTAATGACCATAGTTGTTGAAAGGACGTTAAACAATACTAAAGCAAACCATACCCACACAGGGGAGGCCGTCCTTAAGTGACCTTAACTGTTGATAGGACGTTATATAATACAAACCAAACCCAAACAGGGGAGACCGTCCTTATATTACAGTAACAGTTGATAGGACGTTAAACAATACAAACCATACTCACACAGGGGAGACCGTCCTTAATGACCATAATTGTTGATAGGACGTTACACAATACGAAACCAAACCATACACTCACAGGAGAGACCGTCCTTAATGACCATAGTTGTTGATAGGACGTTAAACAATACAAACCAAACCATTCATACACAAGGATGTCGTCCTTAATTGAACATAGCTGTTGATTGAACATTAAACAAAACAAAATCAATCCACACCTGTCCAGTTATGAATATTATTCCATTCTGTCCTCACCCCCTGATATATCAATAACAATGAATGTCTATTATATGATAACGTATAGATTGTCTATCGTTTTACTTTTTGTTTGGTGTATGTTTACATATTTCATGAAATGGTTTAAAAATTGCACTTGAAGAAAAATAAACGGGGACCAGGTGGGGTGTCCTGCTCGGTGTCCTCGGCAGTATGTTTAGCTGAAGTATCAGTTCCATAATATCACATGGAGACAAACACGAACATATCACAGCCATTGGTAAAATAATGAAAACGATTATTTGTAATTATAAGATGCATTTTGATTGGGAATATTTACAATTGTATGTATTCTACAAACCGATCAATTTAAGTTGTTTATTATCTGTTCATATTACAAACTTCGCATTTGCTTCTACAGCTGTATATCAATAAAAGTCTTTTACCAGCCAAAACGCATAGACATCTATCAAATATATATCTCTCTTTAATTAGAAGATAGCTAAAACGAACCTAATAAAATGAATACAAATTGTAGAAAATGAATTAATAAATAAGCAAAAATATCATGTACCACAATACCTTTGTGTCATGAAGGGCTTCTTCAGAACTTAAGATATTTGTTTACATTAATTTCAGTATTACAAACAGAACGAACTTAAACAAGTATGATACTGGCGTCAGGTACTACAAGTACATCATGGGGGAGCGTTTGATTGGAGGCAGTGAGCCTTGGATGGAAGGCATTGAGGGCGTGTACAGGTAATGCGGGATGTTATAACATAATTAGTGAGCACACTTAACGCCAAATCAACACTTAGCACTCGCTAATTTAATTTCAAACATCGCTTTAAGAGCATTCTCAATCTTTTCTTATCAGCATAGCTGTATATCTGGAAATAATTTGTTCTCAAACCAAAATATTCATTTGTTCCAAACCCCAAATGACTTTCTGTATTAGTGCAAAACCAAGGGCATCGGTAGGGGTTCAATTGGCTACATGTGAATTGATATGTTCAGTAACATCCCTGATGTATTAGTTTCAACGTAGCTGAGTTTCCATAGGATCATATCAATTTAAGCTACACTAAGACAGCAGTCCATAACTTCATATTTAGTTCTATAAGGATTTGAAATACTCAGCGATTTTATGAAAAAGATTCTAACGTCGTAAAATGCAACAGCTCGACATTGCACCAATTGAATTATCAGCCTTATTTGATATTATGATACACGTTATTCGACAATGCACCAAGCGAAGGGCGACCTACGCCAAGCGAAGAGCGACAATGCGCCAAGCGAGGGGCGACAATGCGCCAAGCGAAGAGCGATAATGCGCCAGGCGAAGTACGACAGTGTGTATCATGCGAAGAGCGACAGTGCGCCAATCCAAGAAATACAGTGTGTCATGCGAGACTAACAAAGCGCCATGCGACAAAATGATCGCTCTTCGATTGGCGCACTGTCGATCTGGTGGAAAACAGCCAATATATGATTAACATGTATCAATATATCAAATAATTTTAATGAATTTTGATGAATCAATTTAAAAAGAAGACAAATACAGTGTTATTAACATATACAAAGGTAGCGTGTTTATCTGGAGTAAACAACATTTATATAATGCTAACTTGATTGATTCAAACTCTATATGAATCAAGGTCAAAGGAAACAACTGCGAATACCGACATAATAAAAAATATGTAATTCTAACTAAAGCGCACACAAATATAGATTAGCAATGTGACCCTTACAAACAAGACCAGGTGCTCTGGAAGAGTAAGCGTCTTCTGTTTCATCAACGACACCCGCCATACAAATCTAGGTCACAGCGACATCCGCCATGCAGATCTAGGTCACAGCGACACCCGTCATGCAAATCTATGTCAAATCAGGTTTTAGTCACAATCTCAAATTAAGAACTATGGTGGTGACCAGGGAACCACAAGGCATATCAACGTGCATTGACACGTCTGACTTTCTGTCGCACAAGGAAGTAGAACACTTCCAAATATGGCCATGATGTCAACCATTAAACTTTCCCGTGGTCTTTAACAACCTGAAAACCAAGGTTAAATAAAGACGGCGCCCACCAATTATGTAACGTTTGGTTTCAGATTTAACGTCACCTTCCACGTCCAAATATATTTAGTTGACGCGAGGGGATGGTATGATCCCCTGAGGCGTATTCTTTTAAATAAATCATAAAGCTAAGACTTTTCATTAATTACGAAAGTTAAAGTGTCCGCAGCCATGGTGTGAGAATATATTACAGGTCCTACAAGAATTGATAGGTAAATGTTCATAAGTAGAGCGCGATGGACTCGTCACTCGCACTCATTCTTCTGACCATTCGTAGCATTGTTTAAAGACATCAATTGAAGTAAACAGTTTTTTAAACCCGAAAACCTGTATTTATAGAATTGTTTTTCGTGTAAAGGCTTGTGAATCGCTGAATCTTTAAACCATTTAACTATCTAAAAGAGGTCACCGTTTAATGGGTATAAAATGTACAGTTTAAGTGACTTAATGTTTTAAAATCAATGAAAACAATACTCTGAAACTGTATCAAATGCTACGTGTATGTGACGAAATACGAATGGAGTCATCAACATGCTTTAACACCACATATGAATAGAAAACCCAAGTGCATGTCAAATAAAATAATGTTCTGCTTCGCAAACTTCTGATAAACATCGCTCCCCAGTAGAATTCCGGATATGATAACATCCATCGATTTGGAAAATAGAATTCTAATGCATGTCAATTTCAGGTTAACGGGAAATGATGAATTGATATCCAATCTATTTATCCACATAGGCCTATTCGATCCAGTAGATATATGCGAGTATGAAATGGCGGGATTAATACAATAACATCATCCATTTTCGATTAAATGTTTTGTTTGTGGGAAGAGAAGTCGGGCGCTTTCCGAATATCGACGGTATCATAGGGTACACACGACAGAAAACATCCAGGAAGTGACACAGATGTCGGGTTCCCTAGCACCACTAGATCCGTACTGGCAAAAATTAAAAAGGGAAAAGGCACCAATGAAAAAAGGAGAACAAAAATAAACTTAAATTTGATCATTTCATTCGATGATAGTCTTTTTGTTAGTCAAAGTCTGGCTCGGTGATAGTCTGTTTGTTAGTCAAAGTATCGCCCGGTGATAGTCTGTTTGTCAGTCAAAGTCCCGCTCGGTGATAGTCTGTTAGTCAGTCAAAGTCTCGCTCTGTGATAGTCTGTTAGCAGTCAATGTCTCGTTCGGTGATAGTCTGTTCCTCAGCCAAAGTCTCGCTCGGTGATAGTCTGTTTGTCAGTCAAAGTCCCGCTCGATGATAGTCTGTTCCTCAAGGACTCGCTCGGTGATAGTCTGTTAATCAGTCCATGTATCGCTCGGCGATAGTCTGTCAGTCAAAGTCTCGCTCGGTGGTAGACTGTTAGTCAGCCAAAGTCTAACTCGGTGATAGTCTGTTCCTCAGCCAAAGTCTGGCTCGGTGATCAGTTAATCCAAGACAGCATGTGGTGAATCATGGTCTTTACTCCAACGCATTATTTTAAAGTGTTGCGCTTGGCAGAAAGAAGATCCTAGAAAACGTCACGAAATCCTGGTGATATTTCAAATTGTCAGTCCGGATACCGACATGTGTAACCACAGATTACAAGGTGATAATTGATCGACATGGAATTTAAAGTACGTGCATTTTACATGCCACATTTAACAGTGATACATCGGATATCTGACCGGTCTAAAACATAGTCGTAGCAACGCAGGCGTTACTAATGAAAACGTTAATTTGTTTGTGAAAGCTATTATCATCGACACCAACAGCAAAATGGAAATTGTCCGGAATTTAACGGGGACATTACGTGGTTTCAGCACCTTGGTTTATGAGAATATCGACATGTTAACAAGATTGTAGTTTTAACTCAAACTTGATAACCAGAAAGCAAAGTATGGACAATACTGTATAGCATCACACACACCCTTAATGAAGTACAAGGGGGATAGGACCAAGTGCCCCGGAATGGTAAACGTCTTCTGATTCATCTGCCTCACCTGCCATACAAATATAGGTCAAATCAAGGTCATGTCACATTCTAAAAACGATAACTAGGGCGGTGACAAGGGAACCACCAAGTACATCGACCAGGATCGATTACGTCTTTTCGTATAGCATATGGAGATGGGACTTTTTTGTTATGAACATCGGGGCCGACACTTCGATATGTTGATGAATGTTAATTTCCTTGATACGTTTTTAGAGAGTCATACGAAGATCTAAATTGCACGTTCTCTCTAGAGATCAGTCACCATGGATACTAGTCTCCCAATTAGTATTCCTGTTAGTTTAGGCTAAGAGTAGACACTACTCACACTATCACGTGATATCCTTTGCAGGGTCGGAAGTTTTAGGACGTATTTGTTTTGATTAGGGCATTTCCTATAACGGTATTTGATACATTGGTTTGGTTTGTTTTTGTTTGATAACGTCCTATTAACAACCAGGGTCATTTAAGGACGTGCCAGGTTTTGGAGGTGGAGGAAAGCCGGAGTACCCGGAGAAAAACCACCGAACTACGGTCAGTACCTGGCAACTGCCCCACGTAGGTTTCGAACTCGCAACCCAGAGGTAGAGGGCTAGTGTTGAAGTGTCGGGACACCTTAACCACTCGGCCACCGCGGCCCCTATTTGATACATTTCCCCATGCAACAGAATGCCCACTTGGGTGTCAGCTGTACATTTCGAACACAGTTTTAGCGGTACTTGACTAGGCTGAACACCAGTGGCCATGGAACCCAAATAGTTAGAGCGTCCGCCTGTAGTACAGAGGTTCCGGGTTAGAGTCCCGGCCTGGTCTTTGCAATCCCCACCTGTGATACAATCACCGATATAAAAGAGAGTAATTTAAAAATGATACTTAACAGCAGCACACTCGCCATCTTTCTTCATTTATAGAAGTACACCATGGTCAATGTAGATCCACGGTTGTGTTAAGTTTATTATTCATTACAAGTACATGTACTGTACATTAATGTTGAAGTTGACGTTCATCCCTGTACATATTGTCAATGTGCACATGACAGGTAGGTTATTTCTAACTATTGGCTCGATAAACTACCACAATTAAGATACTTCCGGAAATATAATCCCCAATAGTCTATAATGATTCACACATTGTTAAATAATTTAACTATCCACATGTAATTAGTGTATTACTAATTAAAACTACATGTAAATGTTCGTGATGGCGTCGACGTTAATCCCCGGTGAACATTATCATGTGTGTATCATTATCTTAAAGCTTGTATACCATTGGCTCGAGTACAGGTCAAAGGTTAAGGTACTTTCGAAATTATAATATAGTCTAAATGATTATTGATTATTAATTATTACAACTAAAATCTTAAATAGTTGATCTCCTCACGGGTTATTTTTGTAAAGAATTCACTTACATTTTTATTTTCATTTAATCAATATCGTTTTTCTTTACAAAAGACAAGCATAGAAACAACACCCTACCACAATTCTGGAATAAGTAATCGGTACTGTATCAATCACATGATTAATATAACACTGCATTATCGTCATAGAGGACTCGCCAGTGATGATAATGGCCGAAAAAAATTGATCTATTTCATATTTGAAGTAAAAATAAAAGAAAATTTTATCATACGCAATACCAGTTCAACCGATACGATGAGCCCTAGATCACATATTGATCTGAGTTTCATTGGATGTGTACTTGGTCTATGCATTCTACCCCGACAGCACCTGTACAGCATGAGGCGGCGGTGGCTGTTTTGTGATCTTCAGTGAAGTAGCCGTTATCTACTACAATTCAAGTGGTTCACCAGGCGATCATCCAAGCAAACAAACAAACAGCACGTGAAAAATATAAAATGATATAATAAACATTATCATATGACAGAAACATCACATGGAAACATTGTCTTCATATGATTTTAATATCTAAGAATATGTTTTCATTTACAGTCGTACGTCCGGTCCAATACCCGTTTATGACTCTGTTTCCATAGTTACCTTAAGATTTCCCATTATCAGAATATCATGACCTAAAGTAGTGTCATATTACCGTACCCCGTCAATACCTTCATTTATTTAGCACTTTACAGCGGTTCTCGAAAGCTTGAGCCTGTGAACACCTCCGAGGATAATTTACTCTCGTGAAAACGGAAAACCATAATAAACCAACAACTGGCCGGATCAAGCTGAAGACCGAACATTCCGTAAAGTATCATGGCAACGGCCACCTTGTTGTCGCCGTGCCCCGCACGCTAATTACTTCAGATTTAACGGAAGTACTCTTTAGGCTGAGGAGGGGACATTGGTCTGGTATATCAATGAGAAAGGTAATTAAAGAAAACGATGTCCGCCACAGACATGGAGGGAAACCTCACATCATCACCTTCCGAGATGAGCAGACGACAAGTAATGTTATTCAATTCTAAAAGAACTTTACCGAAATACTGAAGGCACTCTTGAAATTTATTCTACTTTTGTACTATTCAAAGGATCTAAACATTAAGAAGATTAGTAGGAACCCAGGGTGATAACTATGAAGTTACAATGTAACATAAATTCTTAAAGATACAAATATGAAATACAAGAATGTATATGCTATAATATAATAAGTTTGATCAGTTTAGGCATCTTAATCACATGTAACAAAACCTCTACCAGCAGAATTTTCACAAGATTATACAAAAGGAATTTTTACCAGCGGAACTTTTCAAAGATTACACAAAATGGCAAACATGTACCAACACGGCTTTTCCAAGATTACAAAAATGGAAAACCTCCATCAACAGGGCGTTCCCCAAAACTATACAAAAAGTGTAAACATTACCAGCATGGATTCCTGAAGATTATACAAAAAGTGTTAACTTTACTGGTATGGCTTGCTTAAGATTATATAAAAAGGAAAACCTCAAATAACAAGAGTTTTCCATAGATTATACAAAAAGGGTTTTTTTTTCCTGTGGAACTTTTCCAAGATTATATAAAATGGACAACATGTACCAACATGGCTTTTCCAAAAAAACAACAAAGGAAACCCTCCATCAACAGGGCTTTCCCAAGACTTTACAAAAAGTGTAACCTTTACTGGCATGGCTTGCTCAAGATTATACAAAAAGGAAAACCTGAAATAACAGAGTTTTCCCAAGATTATACGTGTGAATAAAGTTATACACGTATACAGTAAATAAAAAAATTATATCTCTAGCGTTCACGTCTACTCCGGCATTGGATCGGTCTTAATATGTCAAATGTAACTTAACGAAATAATGAAATATTATATCGATAGGTTATCAATACTCTTTATTTTACATTTATAAAAAACTTGTTTTCTTTGAACCGATTTGTCATATATCTAATTTTGTCAATTTTCTGAAATCTAGACTGTCAATTTGTTATCATTAAATACACCAGATGTATAGATTTCCAGTATAATGGCTTTCGTTTATTCGATTTTGAGCAGTGTTGATATGATCAAACGCAAATCAAATGCAGACGATCAGCCCATACTCAAAATATGCATCATATTACAGAGACAATTCCTCAATGTTGTGGTTACCGAGAGGAATTCATGTCCCTGTTTTCATCCGATATGCAAATCTATATTTATTATACCTTATGTAAGATTCTCGCCTTATTATTGGTCAATTCCTAATCACATGACCTGAAACAATATGCAGTGTCAGAAACAACGGTCAACATTGCCGTGGGATATTGCAATGTTCCCCGCTCCGCCCGAAAACGCACGATTGTTTCTTACGGAAAATCCCGAACATTGAGAAGGGAGACAATTCATACAAACGCAACAGTGTAGTTTTACATAGATAAAGAGAACTGTACCAGATAAAACAGATTTTTTCACTAGAACATTTTTCTATTCGGTATAATAAAATAAATAGTGCCCTTGTCTGAGGGGAATGTGGAGGATTGTTTCCCCTCGAGAACATTATCTTCCCTCGCCTATCGGCTCGGGAAGATAATGTTCCCTCGGGGAAACAATCCTCCATATTCCCCTCAGACAAGGGCACTTTTTATATAATAGCTATCTATTGATACTAATTGTTTAAATCGTGAGCTTAATCAAATACATTACAAAGACTGACTAAAGAAAATGACACTTTCCTTAGTAACCACACGCCAGTCTCAACTGTTTGTTGAAATTACTATATCAGGTCTGTTTCAATTCTCTAACATAATCCTTTCTTGTAAACACATGCAAATTAGGTAATAGATAATACAAAGGGTGTTTTTTTCTGTAGCAAATATATAAACAAAGTGAGAAGAGACTCACATGCATATATATACTTATGCCCTTATCGTCCAAAGCATACATTTTTGATGGAGGCTTAGGCACTGTTTTTAATAATTGGGGGATATAATAAATATCAGTGAGAGTCCCCTAGCTACTCGATCAATAAATAGATCACGTTGTCACTGGTGTCTACTATAATGTATGCATATGTTAAATAGTATACCACATATTTGTATAAATAAAACAACTACAGTTAACTGCTTCAAGATTTATTCTAAGAAATCATGGACAAACTTTGAACTACTACCCTGATAGATCTATGGCTACCGACATGCAATCATGGATATGACAAGATGTGTTCTGACAAATGATTTTAAAGACTTGATCTCGTCAACAGTTTGGGTTTCAATACAGCTGTACTTCTTTCTTATGTATATCGTTGTTATGTGTAGTTATTCATTTATCATTGGATTTCTGATACCTCAATATTACACCCATAAGACTATTTCGACAATGAAGACTTTAAATCATTAGAAATAATATTATTTTGTATCTCGGTGTTTACTTTTCAGGCTCCAAAGAAGCCATCCGCTCCACGCCAGACAAGGAGCAATTCCAGGATAGTTTTTCCTCCTGATTTATCTTTTAATGATAGATAACGCTCTGTCGAAGTCGCGACGATATAAATCGGGAAAGGAAAAGTGCAGGAAGCCATATTGAGGTGTATTGGTAAGTACAGACGAACACATAATTCGCCTATATTGTAAATATATTTGTTCAATAAAGAATAATAAATTCAGTTATTGTGTTTATGAATGGTCGTTCTTTACCATAAATACATCAAATTACTGACGGTAATTGCGGGAACATGACCCCTCCCAGATTGGCCTGGTCATTGAAGGCCTCGATATCATATATCATTATTCAATGCATTATTGCCAGGCCTGGACTCCTCGCTGATTCCACAGCTCTATTTTCTGGGGAAATTTGTGTCATTAGTCAGTCACTATAACACTAGTGGAATTATAATGCTTTGCATTTAATCTTATTATAAAGGAAGGGTCATTTTATCCGAAACATGCATGTCGGTCCGATATGCACACGTGGTTTTCAATAAATTTTAAATTATAATGTCTATCGCGAAGATTTAAAACAACTGTTTCACATTATCTTGATCGTTTCTTCTTTGCCATGTCATATAACTTGTTTTCTGTTTTTATTTATGACTTAATATATTTTTTATCTATAATTCTACCTGTTTTTATCTAGAACTTCAGCTGTTTTTATCTAGAACTTCATCTGCCTTTTACTTCAATTGAGAAAATGTTGTTTGTATCACTCTATGAGTTCTTTTTTACGTATATCAAAGCCGTCAAAACCCAACAGATCAAGCTTTAGAGAGATTTAAAAGTCATCCGCAAAAACACATCATATCCATGTTTTCATGTTGGTATTTATTGATATGTCAGGTAAGTTACAGGTATTATATCGTAGTTCAAAGATTGTCCATTGACATTTCCAGACAAGTGTATAACGACAAAATAGTTTCATAACTTTTACAACCGTTACTTTAACACGTCATGAAAATCTATGACAAAACCTTATTTTAGAATGAAAAATAAGTTTTTGCCTCCGATATTTGAGACCAGGATTCGTGCGTTTTCGTTCGGAACTCAGTTAAAATTTCAGTTAACTATGTATGGAAATTTTGGGGAATGATTTTGGAGATAGTTTTCTAGACACAGAAATGATATTTGGACAGGTATTATTAAGAAACCCTAAAATACAATATGTCAAGGATTCGAGAAACATACATATATAAGTCCTATCTAAATTTAACTGCCTTATATGTCTATACAATGTTCAGTTTAAACTCTCAATTTGGTGTTCAGATTTTACAGTCTATTGCCATACCAATGGGAACAACCTACTCTCATCTGTTACCTGACTTGTTTTTGTGTCTATACGACGCTAAGTACAATGAAGAGTTTATCACAACAGGTAGAATATATCTCGCAAGTTCAAGGACCTTTTAATCACTAGCTTCTATAAACGTACTCATAGAAATTGTGTAGCTAGTCCAACGTTGAGCCACCTCTTCGTTGATGAGTCGATCAGAATGTTCACTGGACTTCTTAAACAGCAACGTTAGACTAGGTGTACGTTAGAATAACCAATCATTAGGAGACCGATCAGAACCACTCCATAAACGCCAGAAAAGATGTATATATGGCCCGGACATTGCCGATGTGTTAATGTCCATGTGCCATAACTGGACATAAAGTCACAGCGATTGTTTCTGGAGACTGACCAGACAGTCGCGTGGCGTTTATAATGGTAGAAATATATCACCATTAATAGACAATCCTTGTGACGTCGACAAAAAACAAACCGAGGAAAATTTGCCGTTTCTTCATTCCACTTATTGGTCTGTAGTTATGATCTTAATTTACAACTTCATAAATGCCTTGATAGTCTCCGTATAGCTATCTGTCAATACTGGTTTTGTCTTGGCGCGATATAAGGGGCGGTAGACATTTATTTTCTATCTATCTTGAGGGCATATTTGTTCGAGCAGCGGTCGCCGTGATCGTTCAAATACATAGCGAATGCAGTTATTACCGAATAAAATCACGTGAGAGTTGCAGACATTCCACTATTCGACAGATTTCCGGTTCTATCACCATCTTTAGCAAGAAAGACTTACAGTATGTCTTTATAGTCACTACTCAAAAGGAATTGTTCCACACACTATGTGTCCTTTGCGGCTTGTTTATGAGGAAGTTCATCGTTGTAATCATTATTTTCATTGTTCATAGAAATAATACATAAAGGAAATGCCTAAAAATTATTTCCAACATTTTACATTCAATTGTCAAACAAAGTAAATAAACATATTCCACAAATCTTCAAAACAATCGAAGCGGATGCTTTGTCTGATACCACAAACCTGCAATGGATCCAATATGTAGATTACTGTCGGTCAAACCTGTTAATGATCTCCTTGTTATAGAGGCAGACGCTACATAGTTACATTGCTTCGGGACGGGACGGGACGGGACGGGACGGGACGGGACGAGGACAGGACGGAACGGGACGGGACGAGACGGGACGAGGACGAGGACGGAACGGGACGGGACGGGACGGGAGGGACGGGACGGGACGAGGACGGGACGGGACGGGACGGGACGGACATGGGTAACATTATATACCCACTCTCCCCTCATTTCACGAGGGGGGCATACAGATATAATTTGCTTAGATTTAACTGCCTCAGCCATGCGAGTCAAAATGTCTATGACATAAGTCCTGGAATCCATTTTACAATAATATAAGCCAGCTACAAATTGTTTTGAAAGGTAAATGCCAAACAGGCAATGAATTAACGTGAGAGTCTATTTCGATATAATTGAAAACATTGGTGAAATGCATTGTTAAAAGCAACGCTTATATTCACAACCAATTCAAACTCGCCGTCATTGAAGAATTGTGCGCTTCTTATTTTAAAATTATTATTTGAAACTATCGAAGATTTTGTTTGTAGCGTCCTTTTGGAGTAAATTGCAAACAGTAATTAACGATTCATTTATATTTATTTACAAATGAGGGAAACTAAAGCAATATGTCAGTTGCTGATTTCTTAGAAAGCATTTTGATTAAAAAGGTCGTTTCTTTAATATCTTTTAGGTTAAACAGAAGATTTATAACGTCTGGACTTCAAACTTCCGTTACTATCACAATCATACGCAGTCGGACGCGGCACTGTAATCACAGAACGGTTGAGAGGAAAACAATTCTGCTGAGTAAAGACAGTAAAATACACACAGTAGACTTCTCGTCCTAACCCCACTACTAGTTTTCCTTCAAAATTCAGTTGTATACCCCAGATTTGTTTCCTTTAAACGTCGTTACGTTTTTTGTCCAAATACTTTCAAATCTCGATTAAGATTGACGTAAATAGCAGCGCGCTTTTCTTCATCTTATATTTGTCACTCTTTGTAAAACAGGAGTTATTATCTTCAAACCAGTTCATACGTCCATGAATTATATTTCATCTTTTAGTGATGATAGAGGATTTTTATTGGATATATACAGGTGGCGTGAAAACAAAAATATATAATGAAATATCTCGTTTTTACAGACATACATGGATACATATGTTTCGGTGTAAGGGGGGAGACTTCGAAATAAAGTGAAGGTGGAAAAAAGGTTAAATGTAAAAGTCACTTACCTTGATTTTCGAGTAAGATATATGAAAAGAAAAGAAGTATATGTCATTAGATTCATTGGTACTGAAATAAAAAAAAAATACATAAGTTATACAAACTGGTATATAAAAGTACATATTGTACATGTATGTACTGTATATATTTATGTTTTAATTTAAGTGATAAACGTCAATCGTTCATTCCTTGTACGTGTTTGAGTTATAATTACGGTTTCCTTCATATAGTATTCTTTTCTTTTTATTGTCACTTGCCCTGAACAATATCATGCAGAAATCTTTAATTCATTTTGAACTATAAAAGGCAGAAATAAAATCTTCATGTAAATACTTTCTGATAGCTGATGCATTTAAAAAAGATGTTTAATAAATATTTTTTGTATAACTAGTCAGTCACTTAAACACATATAACAAGAATGAATTCGGTTTCTGGCTGCAGGAAAAATGAACAGATCACATACAAATGTACATCTAACCTCTGTCTGGTACAAATAAACAGATCGTACACATCTCACTTCTGCCCGGTAGAAATTAAAAGCTCACATGCACATAGCGTTTATTTGATTTGTTATGGCACTTCCTTGTGGTAATCCAATTGAAACATGCAACAGTTGTGTTATTTCCGTTTTTAGTCCAAACAGGAAAAGCTCGCAGACCTGTGCGGATCTGTGTTGTGTGTGAAAAGGGATCGCTGAAATTCATTTTTTTCTGAAATCTTAAAAAGCCTCGAATTCTTTTATCCGACAAAACAATTATTCATATTTTTGCAAAATGCTCTCAAATCAAAATGGATATCAACAACTGTTGGCGATAACAAAACAGTTGGCACTGAAATAGAAAGGTACCATATGCAATGAAACAAAAAGACACTAACATGGTCATTCAAGCGCTTGTACCAGATGTTCATTGAAACAGAAAGGTAACAACCTGGTCAATTGGGCGTTTGCATGGGGTACCTACTGACACAGAAAGATAAACTGTAATAAAAAAGACAATAAAGCGCTTACACCAGTGTACACTGAATCAGAAAGGTAACATCTGTTCAATAGCGAGCTTGTACAGGATATTTACTTATACGATTAGAAATGCAACGGTGATGTGAAAGAAGACGTGAACAGAGGCAAAGACAACATCAAGAAGCATTCATCCAACTGTGCTAGTCAAAATTTAACGAGCTCTCTTCACGATGGCTATAACATATGTGGCAATAAACCAATTAGCATGTTGCACCATTAGCTTATTAGAGTAGAGAAGTGTTAGAAATACATACAAACTAACACATGCTTTCTTAATAACACCAAGTTATAAATAACAAATGCCTGATCAGCTTATCACCAACATATCTTTTATTTTACTTATAAAATAAAAATAGAAAAATCAAATTTTAAATTCTTCATGTAAGCATAATTTGCAACAGTGCAATTTTTTTAATATCTTCAAATACATCGCATATATTTTCAAATCATTTTCAATTTAGCTAAAATGCATGAAGTTGACCAAACTCTGATCATTTTCGCTGCTTTAGACATAGACATGCTTTTCGTTATATCATTGCAAAGCGAAATTCGCGTGCCTGCTATGTTATTACGCCGACCTGCTGGGTAAGGTGCACGTTTA
Source organism: Pecten maximus (assembly GCF_902652985.1). Classification (NCBI taxonomy): domain Eukaryota; kingdom Metazoa; phylum Mollusca; class Bivalvia; order Pectinida; family Pectinidae; genus Pecten; species Pecten maximus. Next base: position 29,586,236 of record NC_047031.1, on the reverse strand, counting down.
ATAGGGGAAACCCACCATAATACACTTTATTTATGCGGCAAACAAAACAAATAAATTTCGCACTGATTTAATCGTGCAATTCTGCAAAGAAAATAAAAGAGGCTTTATCAATTAGTACTTTCCCATGAAAGAGTGCTTTTGTACAGATTCTCAGTAACACAAATGTTGTCAGCTTGAGCTAGTTCTATACATCAAAACGTATTTATTTCAGATTTAAGATGAACATGTTGCGTACCGGAACTTTCTGTTTTCAACAAACGTATTTTGACGGTGCGAGGATATGGACATTGCTCTAGTGTACTTCTTTAGCTTGTAGCTGTGCGGTTGACTGTCGTGTCTGTGTACCGAAGTTAGGAATTTTTGAATTAGTGTTGTACTCTCGGTCCCCACTTTACATAATATATTTGTTTATCAACATCTGTTTAAGATGGTCCTATGACAAAATCGAGTATAATAACGACGATGACAATAACAAAATTATCAGTAATTAGTAACGCTAAAACAAATTCCTATACACGTACAATTCAAGAGTTAAAATGAACTTGTTCACAGAGAAACTTATACACGATTAATCAGTAACAATAATTACTGTTATACACGTGACCTTGGCTCGACCTTGGATTATAGAACACGTTTACGACAGGACTGAAGACGATACTGACACAGTTTAAGTCAATGACTATGACCATTATTAATGACAAAAGCGGAAGTTGCGCAAACAACGCCCTATTCTTAATTTCCGTTTGTCCTTACTTTGAATTCGATTGAATGCATTATGCACGTAGGCTTCATGTTAAATGTGTATCATTCTAAGTTAACATAAATAAAGAACATCGGATAAAATAGGAAATCAAGGTCGAATATAAAATTCAACAACTGGAGATAAAAGCCCAATTAATTACCCTTAACTCTGTAAACTAATTGGTTTTTTTTTTGTATCATATATATATATAAACAAAATATTTTTAGGGGATATTGAAGAAAACTAAATAGGTCAACTGACCTTTGTGAAATACTTTCTTGTTTATCTGTAGTATCCCTCCCATCCTCCACAAGGACTCGATAGTGAGTTTTGTTGGTATCTGTCTGTATACTGTAATAGCTGTGGCGTGGCGATCATTTTTTAAGCCTCTTCGAGCGTGTTTTGCATTGCTTATATCTTAGTACTGGCGTGTTGTTGTGCTCTCGCCCTTGCCTAAGACAATTTGGTAAGACTTTGGGATTAAAAGAGGCCAAAGCAGAAAAAACTGCATTTCCACTGCTCTGTTCGCTTGATTTCGAAAAGAAAATTCTGACATTCTTTGCCTTCAATATATTATTATCGGTCTCTGTTAATAATTTCACCTCTCCCAAGATTCTTTCTAGATTCCTATTACCATTTATAATTTAACCCTGCTTGATACACGTATTATTACTAGCTAAAGGATGCCATCATTCAAGAAACAAACAAAAAACACAACATAAAAATAACTGCGCTCTTTGTAAAACTTTTTCTGATTTGCAAGAAGACCGGTTTCTCAGAGGTAAAAACTCGTGAACGAAAACCAGAAATCCAGAATCATATCAATGATTCACTTTTCCTGCATTTGTTCATCTTCTGGATTCTTCCGATGTTTTATAAATCTCATCAAGTTGGTAATCCCAGCGCTCGTATTTCTCTTTCTATTTCGGGCGTATTCAATGAAACAAATATTGTCAAGGGAAAGCCAGCATCAGGACGAAGCTAAACGATAGCGACGTCGCTTATGAGACAAAAAATGAAGATATCGTAGGGACGGAGGTGTAAAAAATCATTACATGTTCAGTAATAATACCGAATTACGGGCAACTCCGCCTAGAGTTCAACAAAGCTTCCGAGACTCGTTTTCATCTTGGTGTGTCGACACAAAGACGACATCTAGCGGATTAGTAATTAAGTACGACTTGTGTTGCGTTACGTTTCATTACATTCATTGAAGAGCAATTCCTCCACCAGACGGCGAAGTGATAGCTTGGACGTATATTTATTGTAGTTGGATGTTTGGCTGTCAGAATGTCTCGATAACCTCCCGATCTTAATTACAGAATCCTAAGCGAATGATTCCAACATAGTATATGATGGTGGAGTTACGTCCCCTCCCTGACGACATCAGGAGTCTATATTGTAATGACCGAAGTCATTCAAATTATACAAGGAAATTGCAGCGGGCAGATTTAGAATTTTTTAAATTGAAAGAAAGTGTTAAATAAGTTAAGCCTTGATTTTTTTTACGGGAAACAAAATGTTTAACGACCAAATCTAATAAATCTGGTAGGGTATTTTGTAGTACAAATCTAATAAATCTGGTAGGGTATTTTGTAGTACAAATCTAATAAATCTGGTAGGGTATTTTGTAGTACAAATCTAATAAATCTGGTAGGGTATTTTGTAGTACAAATCTAATAAATCTGGTAGGGTATTTTGTAGTACAAATCTAATAAATCTGGTAGGGTATTTTGTAGTACCTATAAATCACTTGATGAATCTCAATATATTATTCGGGAGAAAATCCTTGCTCTAGTGGGTAAAATTCCCATCAGTCATTCTTTTCTACCCTTACCAATATAGTCCCCATACTGTCCCTTTAGGATAAAAAAATGATGGCGATGACCTATCGATACCAGGGTGACCAGTCCCTACGGTAGCTTGACCACTCCAGAGTAACTTCTCTATGTGTTTATGATGGACGGTCATAGTGTGATTTATAGGATTATAAGATACAAGATTCCAACACTTCACAGATAAAAGTAAAAGCCTTGCTAGCTTAACCAAGTTTTTTTCAATTAGGTATTCTGAATGAAAATATGCAAAAATCAAAAGCGAAAACGTAACATTGAATTGACATTTCTCCAGAAGGAAGATGAAAAATAGGAAAACAGATGTTTCGAAATACTTCAATTTCAAATTAAGTTTATCATGCCTGACGGGTTACCCGCTTTCTTCAGGTTAAATGTTGATCATTGAACATCATTCCATGAGTTTCCTTTGCAGATAAAATTTTCTAATTCGATCATTGTCTAACAATATTTATGTCAACCTTTAGATTGTGTTATGCATAAAAATCAAATAGACACATACTAAACATTTGTGAATGCTTTAGAGAGGAAATAAAGACCTTTAATCTTGCCTGTGTAGAAATAATCTGGGCTAACAAAGGACCTTTACATGTATTTCCGTTTATTTTCAAACGTAATAACACCCTTTGGAGTATTTGGCCAAATCAAGATGGCGCCAAACCTTGTTGTCTCCAAATTGATGTATTCGAAAGGCGGTAATCATCTGCGTTGCTATTATTTCCTTCGTAATGATAGCGACTTTTCCGATTATCTGTCCGTCACTGATCATTTGACCTTTACGATCTCTAACATGCTATCAGAGGTGTTGACAGTGTACACGAATGTAATAGCCGCTCCTGTGTTGGTACGATCCTACATGGTCGCCCCCTCCATAACTACCAATAACAAAAGCGATTTGTAACCTGAAGATGGCTCCCTTGGCAGCCATTACGGCGCATGTGCAGAGATGTGTATTAAATGAATCAAGACAGTGCTATCAATCAGACATAAAGCAGGACTTTAATTCAGTAGATGATGTTGGTTCGTCGACAAGATGTCCCAATTAAAGGATTTCCCAGTGTTAGACGCAACATTTGGAAAGAACTGTTCGTGTTATTATACGAAATATACTCCATAATGAACTGAAGATGCAGAACCGACATTATCGCTTAAAGAAAGTTATGAAAACTTGTATTTATTTTACAGCAATTGTGATACAAGTATCTATACATGGGGGCCGATTCGGGTATATATAGTATATTATATGTAGAATGTATATTACCAAATGATGAAATGAAACCATTGAGTTATAATAAATCATATCAATTGTTTAAATATCTACTTAAGATATCCGGCGTCTTCTATACACGTGTTGTGAGCCCCAGATTTATAAAGTAAATATAAACAATACAACAAAGGCGCAGATTCAATCTGTATTCATAATGTATGACTTCCGTTGACGTAGAACAGATAAACCGGAAGTCGTTAACAATGCATATTGCTATCAAGTATAAACCGACAGACGGTGAATATTTCCGGACTGCGATGTTTCGTTTGGCTGAGGATGTACGATGATTGTCATCAAAACCACAATACACTCTGTTCGTAGTCCCTGTAAACCTTTTTTTTTTAATAATTTTAAACTTAAAAATGATTGTGATGCAAACAAATCAACACTTACCATGGTAAAGGGAAAATTATACAACGACAAAACTTCAACGTTATTCTCCATATCTACAACGATAGGCCTCCACGATTCCATGCTCTAAATAGAAGATATGTGAGACACATACTGTATCATTGTTAAATTTCACGGAGCTTATATTTCGCTTTGTCCTATTGTTTAGGTTGGACCTGTGCCCCCCTTACCTTAGGTGTCATGGCCGGCCCTGTAACCGACTGAGCTATCGTGGCCCCCTTACCTTAGGTGTCATGGCCGGCCCTGTATTCGACTGAGCTATCGCGACCCCCTTACCTGAGGTGTCATGGCCGGCCCTGTAACCGACTGAGCTATCGTGCCCCCCTTACCTTAGGTGTCATGGCCGGCCCTGTAACCGACTGAGCTATCGTGGCCCCCTTACCTTAGGTGTCATGACCGGCCCTGTATTCGACTGAGCTATCGCGACCCCCTTACCTGAGGTGTCATGGCCGGCCCTGTAACCGACTGAGCTATCGTGCCCCCCTTACCTTAGGTGTCATGGCCGGCCCTGTAACCGACTGAGCTATCGTGGCCCCCTTACCTTAGGTGTCATGACCGGCCCTGTATTCGACTGAGCTAGCGCGGCCCCCTTACCTGAGGTGTCATGGCCGGCCCTGTAACCGACTGAGCTATCGTGCCCCCCTTACCTTAGGTGTCATGGCCGGCCCTGTAACCGACTGAGCTATCGTGGCCCCCTTACCTTAGGTGTCATGACCGGCCCTGTATTCGACTGAGCTAGCGCGGCCCCCTTACCTGAGGTGTCATGGCCGGCCCTGTAATCGACTGAGCTATAGCGGCCAATGCCTCTTATTGGGTATTCCTATTTTATTCCAGCTTTTGCTAAATGATTAGTGGTTCATTCCGTACGTTCTATAAATTTTAAAATTTGTTCACGGCAAATTGGCCTACCAGAAAACCCCTTAGGTAAGAAAAAATGTAAAAGATATGAGAATTAATAACAAAAATCATAATCCACGATGCACTTAACTAACCACATTTATGTTGTGCCCAGAAGCCAAACATTTAATTTCCAAATCGACGTTAAATTCACTATGATACTTTTTTTGGAAGTTATTTTTTTTTAATCTTGCACTAAATGACTAGAATTTGTGAGAAATAAATCGCACAGCGAAGAAGTCTCATTCATTTATGTTTCCAGTGTTTAAGCCAGTGTCAGGGGTTTCGTGTAGTAGGTCACTGGTGCCTTCCTTTACTTTAAACATATTTTATTTACACATATTTGCAAATAGGATTTGGCACAAGTTATTACAACTTATGAAGCCATTTCCTTACAATAGTTTCATAGACAACAGATGATATTACAGACTGATCAACTGCAGTACGAAAGAGATATAGGCCTACATAACATTAGGCACTCACACAAAATAATATAACAAAGTCAATAAAATTTTCAAACATGTTAAATATTGTTAAAATCTTGTTAAAATCTTCCGCTGGATTTTATAAAATTTTGTACTTTGTTAAATACAACACAATTTAAATCCAAAGACATATTTTCATTTCCAAAAAGTAATAATCTTAAAGATATATTTATATCTAAATCACTTAAATGATTTAAAAGCACAACTCGAGCATTTGTGTAAGATTGACATTCAAAGAAGAGGTGGCTTCCTAACAGGAAAACAAACTGGGAATCAACTGATTCTTCATGGAAGACAGTAGTCAAATGCTCAACAGAATGAGTTATCCCGGCTCAAGAGAAAGCCATATTAGATGTACATCTATTTCAGAATTCTTTACTCTAAATATAGAATTTTTATGTCAAGGTATCATTTAAAAAAATGGTTCGGGACAAAATATTTATTTATGTTGTTGGTTGTGAGTTGTACAAAAATTACCATAATCAACCTAATTATTTCATGTTAAGTTAAATATAGAAACCAAATAAAGTCTGTATGTATTTGTTTTAAGAGCAATATTAAAGGGAATACCAGGAAAAGCCTATCAAATCTGATTTTTTTAAAGATATATTTAAATTTTCGTTTGATCTCTTTCATGAATAAATTGGATTGACGCCCAAACCACAAGTGTTGTATAACCTAAACACCACACAGAGGGATTTAATACATCTATATGAAGTAAATAATCGTGTTACCCGTCACGGTTTTGTAGTGTAATTTTTCCTTTTGTTTATATTTGTTTTTGCTAGCGAGCTTCACTAAATTTGCCTGTGTCTAGTGGGCATTATCAGCTTATAACTGCCAACTGAAGCAGTTTAATGCTTATATATACCACTTGCGATTAAAAAAATCACCATTATTAACGAAATTCAAGTTCTGAGCCTTTCTGAGCCTGATAACAACTCTACCACGTTGTTTCGCGTTCAAAATAGTGCCTAATATTAAAGAAAACCACACAAGAATAACCAATGTAATACAAATATTTAATGTTAATTAACATTATAGAAATATATAATATTCACTTTCCGTCTAGTTTTAAAAAACGAAAATGTGTATTTGGCATTTTTTCTGCAATGGCGGTGTGATTCACTACGCACAATATTAATGCGCCGGTCGGCAGTTTATGAGAGTGTAATGCTCAACTACTGTTGGTAAGCTTAAACGGTTACTAGTATATAGTGACAATGGCATAGAGTGGTAAATATATTCGTGATGTATACCATTGTGCTGTAACCAGGTAACTTCCTTACATATTATCGCCACGTCATAGTTAACAGTAAATACAAATAGCCATCCCTGGACGAGCAGTGAGACGAGACTAAAAACGGTTTACACCAACAGCGAGACACGTTACAATGGTAGATGTGTTATATGAACTATAATTAGTACATTGCAAAGTTGAAAGAACGTGTTCTCTATTTGTATCTTTTTAACCCACCTGATGTAATCAGTAAAACAATGACCTCATTATCTATTGTTCCCTACCTTTACATACTGTTCTCTTTATTATCCCGGGAAATTGGGGCCAATCGAAATCCAGGAATAAGAATAAATGCATTTAGCAAGCACTAATAATTTTAGTCATAAAAGTGCAGAGTAATGTCCCTTGGGTGCTATAGATTTGAGTTTGTGGCGGAGGACAGGTCATGCAATAAAGACGAAACGTGGATACGATTGGTCTAAACGGTCGTGATTAACTGCTGGCCCTACCAGAAATATAAGTAAGACATCGTTTATCTTGTCTGTATAATGTAAACTATAAACTCAGGGGACATCCGGGTAATAACGTTAGGCCAGAAATCACAGAAAGATCAGCTAGTAACGAGTCCCTGGAAAGCTCAGAGGTGATCCGAATGGTATATTGAGTTGATCCGAATATCCCCGGGAGATGTAACCGTTGGAGTATTGACAATATCCTGCGGTGACAGATTGTCATTGTTTTATCAGTACAAGATAGGTTTCCGCATATAAACTTGTTTATCCAATTCAGAGACATACAGATGTGTCCGTTAATGTGTCCCGTTTTGAGGCAGATTATCGAGGGTGTAATAGAGATGCCACAGTGTATACCGCATGCGCACTAAGCTTAATGACAACTGAGGCTCAATTCTCAGATCGCAGGTTAGGCGATATATGGGTCACTCGTCTGACCTCAGGTTAACAGGAATAGGGGTCACTCGTCTGACCTCAGGTTAGGAGGAATAGGGGTCACTCGTCTGACCTCAGGTTAGGAAGTATAGGGGTCACCTGTCTGACCGCAGGTTAGGAGGTATAGGGGTCACCTGTCTGACCGCAGGTTAGGAGGTATAGGGGTCACCTGCCTGACCTCAGGTTAGGAGGTATAGGGGTCACCTGCCTGACCGCAGGTTAGGAGGTAAAGGGGTCACCTGTCTGACCGCAGGTTAGGAGGTATAGGGGTCACTCGTCTGACCTCAGGCCTGACCCTTTGACGACTGTGGTGGTTTTCACTTTACAGGTCTTTCACGTGCTTACATAAGAACCCACAAGAGTGACTACTACAACTTGATACATAACATGTTTCGCAATTGTTGTAATCAAATTAAGCTGTTTCTACTGATTATATTATCTTTAAAAAAAGAAAGAAAAACAAATCATGGAATTAGAGCAGATGTGTGTCTGTGTCCACATTGCATGCTTCGTAATTAGTGGCGATTAAAGTTGGAATCTTAACATTTTTCTTTGTTTTCTAAACAATTTTTTTTTTTTTTTTTTTTTGAGAAAGTCTCCCCAGACACTGGTTCACTTTTGGCCTTTAATCGAGCGTTCGGCCGTGCGAGGAACGATGTGGGTTATCTACCCTGTTTTAGTGACGTAGCACTATACAGTCGGCATCGGTTTCGCATTATCAAAAGGAGACATATCCGAATAAATAGCATCCTCCCTAAAACACACACAGCATAAACACACACCCATTTGTCATAGGGAGGGGATGCCGTCATAAAATGGCCATATCTGTTGATAAGACGTTAAACAATACACACCTAACCAACACAATGGAGGCCGTCCTTAAATGAACTAAGCTGTTAAAAGGACGTTAAATCCAACAACCAAACTTAATTCAAACTGGGACGTAGAAATTAACCAAAAACCATATATTCGGGGATGATCAACTTCCCTGATAAAGTGCTGGTTTGTTTCGTTCGTTTGTTCGAGAATGAAATTGAATCGTGATATGGAAAAAAGATTATCAGCGAATATTTGATTTCAGTTTACTCATAATGCATATAGGATGTCCTATTGGGTGTCTTCGGCAGTATATTTCAGTGTGTTCGCACTATAATGTCGACATCAGTTCCGCACTATCGCAAGGAGACAAACAGGAACTTACCGCAGCCTCGCATAACATTTCGCACATTGCTCGGATATACTCACCCATCTATCATCTTTGTACGAATGGCATTATCAAGGCTTACTGGAACAAAGTCTTTTTATACATTTTACGCATGTTTTTTTGTTTGTTTGTTTGTTTTTTTTTTCAAAAATTTAATTTGATTATGAAAAGATTAATGAAGAACTTAAAAATCAGATATATCAATTATTTTAATTTCAAAGATATTAACATTGTTATTGATAAGTATGGCTTGTGTTACATCAGCAACAAAAATGTAGAGTAGTGGTCTAACATGATAACAAAGCAGGTACAACAACGTACAATGGTGTACCGACCCTGTACTTAATATATGGTGACTGATTTGGAACATGTCCTTCTGTCGAATTGGTGCCCTGCCAAGCGAAGAACGACAGGGGACCAAGCGAAGGGCGAAAGTGCGCCATGCAAAGATCGACAATGCGCCATGCGACAAAAGTACCACTCGAATGCGACATGACGACAGGATTTGGCGCACTGTCGTGTAATTGTATCGCATGGCACACGTTCAATTTGCCGGATTGCGCTCTTGTCGTTTTTCGTTTGGCGGGGACAATAACACGACAGTGCGAAACGGCCGAAATCAGTCACCATAGATCACCCATATACAATAATGTATCTGTACATATTACAACAACTGTAATCACGATATATATATGCAATATCATAAATAGAGTCAACATTATATTTTTCAAAATAATTTTCATTTTGAAACAAATTTTCACTGTTAAATAGTAAAGTTTTTTATGGTGGACCGCACCTATAAGTATGAGTTCATGTGTACTGTTAAAAGCTGCCATGGCCGGGTAAAGCACCAAGAAAATGTAATTAAGCTGACCAGAAAATAGGACTCCAGCGCGCGACATTTAGTTACCATCTAATGGAATGAAATCTCGCTGTCGTCAACTTGTTGTCCTATTTATCAATTAATCTCGAGATTTTTACTCTGAAGAGAAGGAATTAAGGTTGATTGTGCAAGCGAGCCCGCACACCAAATAGAGGGGCCTGGCGCACTTTTTGGTCCCCTAAAGGTGTCATTGGCGACAAAGTGAAGCATTACCAGCTTGCAACATCAAATATTGTATGTTGTATTTTGTCTCATACTTGTAAATATTTCAAATATATTATAAATTTAGTTAAAAAACAAACTGTATATTTCCATTGAAAGTATCCTGCTAAAAATGGGTTGAGATAATTTTCGAAATGTATGATTAAGACAGTCTGTTTGTAGCTTGTGAAGATAACATTGTTTCGCTGGAAATGTCCAGGATGTAATTTCCAGTCCCTCTAACAGAGATCGTTTTATCTGCTACAAATGTCTGAACACTCTCCTTTTCCCTGCTCAGCATAATCGTGCTAACAGTACACAAGTCACCCCAAGCGATTGGAAGACATTTATACGACCACTTTTTCCAAACGATTTAGGCCGATATTAATGATCCTAACAGCTTGACACTTAATAAAGCTGAGCGATTTTATAAGCTATATATACTTACTTGATGACCAGAAGGTTTCGGACGAAGTAAAACGTTTTCTTTCAAGTATTTTCCCCATTTATCTACCGGATATAGATTTAGATAGTCACGTGATCTTCTTCGCTGTTTCCGGTTTAGGACTTTGATTACATCTGATGTTATTGACCGATATACGAGTAGGTGACTGATGTTTTAGTTCGATTGTAGATAATCATTTACCGCAAAATACAATGTAAATATAGATGTAAAACAACACTTAGAGTAAATCAACAAAGAAAGACAGAGCAATTAGGACAAAATTGGAGATTATTTATCAAACTGCTGCCATGGGGGCAGACATTTTATTTGTTCTACCCAATGTCCCCAGATAGAAATCACAAACAAATGCCCGATTCGTCAGGGATTTCAACGTAACCCGAACAGAGAACAAAGAAGAAACCACCCTGCAGTAGGAGGAAGGGGGGGGGGGGGGGGGGGGGGGGAGCAATTACATGTAGTCGCCTCTTACGTCATGTAGTGATCGAGATACTACTCCCCAAAACTCGCCATGCGCATGCGTCCGCGCACTGGAGGCAATCGTAAACAGCATGGCGAGTGAGGTCAACATACATGTACCTTTTTTTCTCTCGATATACATTTAAAGCTAATAAATGAGTTGAGAGTATCAAGCATATGGCACACAAAATTTAACTTACATACAGTCGCATAAATATCAATATCGGGAGGGCACAAAGAGGTGTGACATGTAAACAAAGAAGTGTGCCAGGTAAACAAAGAGGTGTGTCAGGTAAACAAAGAGGTGTGTCAGGTAAACAAAGAGGTGTGTCAGGTAAACAAAGAGGTGTGCCGGGTAAACAAAGAGGTTTGTCAGGTAAACAAAGAGGTGTGTCAGGTAAACAAAGAGGTGTGCCGGGTAAACAAAGAGGTTTGTCAGGTAAACAAAGAGGTGTGTCAGGTAAACAAAGAGGTGTGCCGGGTAAACAAAGAGGTGTGTCAGGTAAACAAAGAGGTGTGTCAGGTAAACAAAGAGGTGTGTCAGGTAAACAAAGAGGTGTGCCAGGTCAACAAAGAGGTTTGTCAGGTAAACAAAGAGGTGTGTCAGATAAACAAAAAGGTGTATCAGGTAAACAAAGAGGTGTTCCGGGTAAACAAAGAGGTGTGCCGGGTAAACAAAGAGGCGTGCCGGGTAAACAAAGAGGTGTGTCAGGGTAAACAAAGAGGTGTGTCAGGTAAACAAAGAGGTGTGCCAGGTAAACAAAGAGGTGTGTCAGGTAAACAAAGAGGTGTGCCGGGTAAACAAAGAGGTGTGCCGGGTAAACAAAGAGGTTTGTCGGGTAAACAAAGAGGTGTGTCAGGTAAACAAAGAGGTGTGTCAGGTAAACAAAGAGGTGTGTCAGGTAAACAAAGAGGTTTGTCAGGTAAACAAAGAGGTGTGTCAGGTAAACAAAGAAGTGTGTCAGGTAAACAAAGAGGTGTGCCGGGTAAACAAAGAGGTGTGCCGGGTAAACAAAGAGGTTTGTCAGATAAACAAAGAGGTGTGCCAGGTAAACAAAGAGGTTTGTCAGGTAAACAAAGAGGTTTGTCAGGTAAACAAAGAGGTGTTCCGGGTAAACAAAGAGGTGTGCAATGTAAACAAAGGTTGTGCCCTGTATATGAAGGAAGGAAATGGCTACAGATTTAGATATAACAAATACACGATATACTTGTTAAATTATTAGTGTGGTTCGATGAGGTAATATTTAGTTTTAATGCATATGACTTCATTACGAACTAGACTGAAGCGGCCTCCCTGCTTTCCTCCATCTTTGCATGTGGATGTCGATATTTGTACGACTTATTGTGACTTCTGCTAACATGTCCTGTCCTCAGTTTCTAGTTGATTCTGTTTTCTGTTACCCATTAGCTGAACGTTTCACCGGGGAGGAACGTCCGTCATTTTCTGTTTTGTTCATGAACTTGTCTGCGCATGCTCGTATTGTAGGCCGTTGGCGGCGATTAAATGTCGTATTCCAAGTCGAAGTTACATTGTTTAAAATTTCAAGAACTGTTGGATATCACTTTGATGGTAGTATGACGGTAAGTTTAGAGCATTTACTAGTTGAGAATACAACAACGACGACGACGTTGACGACTTGAAGAAGAAAATAAATCTGTAACAACCAGGTGCTGATTGCCTGGTGGGTATTTAAGTTCCGCTCTCCCTACTGGGGAGATACTAGTTAATTAGAGAGACAGTGGTTAAATAAAAATGTAACAATCAAATAGGAAAAGCAGGGTCATACTTCTTAACAGATAGCATTGCTATTGACTTTTCTTAAACTATAACTTCGTGACAAAAAAAAATAGATGAAATCTGTTCATCAGTGGGAGTGGCTGATAAGATCAGATGTCACGTTTTCCGGGTTTAATTGAGCTGTTTCTCAACCATCGCGATTCATTTGATAAACTTTATCGCGGAAAGCATGACTTTTCAAGTTGCATCTTATAGTGAATAGTTCCCCTAGGGAAAGATAGGCTGTGGAACCATAGCAGCGCAAATATCGAAATGAAATTATCATTTCTTTGTCACATAAGTTTGCATCATTGAAAAACAGTCAGGATAGGTTCGAGGCGGGGGCGCTGGTGGCTACTTCACTGAACAACGTATGGGAGGCCCATCAAATGTCATCGAGAGCAATTTGGGTGAAGTGTTTTGCCCGAGGTGCAGTCAAACGTCACAAACAGCCCGTTTCTCTGCTCGCCGACATAATGTACACAAACCAACGCGGTAGGGAGGGCCGAATAACACACCTCGACTTTTTTTGTGAGGAAAAGTGGCCGTCGCTCTAACCGACTGGGCTATTGCGATCCCCTCACCTGAGGTTACGTGGCCGGCGCTCTAACCGACTGGGCTATTGCGATCCCCTCACCTGAGGTTACGTGGCCGGCGCTCTAACCGACTGAGCTATTGCGGTCCCCTCACCTGAGGTTACGTGGCCGGCGCTCTAACCGACTGAGCTATTGCGGTCCCCTCACCTGAGGTTACGTGGCCGGCGCTCTAACCGACTGAGCTATCGTGGCCCCCTCACCTGAGGTTACGTGGCCGGCGCTCTAACCGACTGAGTTATCGCGGTCCCCTCACCTGAGGTTACGTGGCCGTCGCTCTAACCGACTGAGCTATTGCGATCCCCTCACCTGAGGTTACGTGGCCGGCGCTCTAACCGACTGAGCTATCGTGGCCCCCTCGCCAGAGATTACGTGGCCGGAGCTCTAACCGACTGAGCTATCCTGTTTCCACGCATGATGCGGGGGACGTAGAGAGTTATCGCGGCCTATTTTAGCCTTTACAGCCGACGAGATTTCACTCAGCCACATTGTGAGGAACAAGAGGTCATATTTATACAATGAAGTATTCAACATATTCTTAAACATTATGTTGATACATTTTAATTGCAAAAACCCCACCCGATATTATATGTGATAAAACAACGAGTATTGTAATTTAACCACATAAGTCAAACCTGCTTTAACGGCCACCTTGAATAAACGGCCACCTCCGTTAAGTGGCCAGGCTGTGGTCCGTCTGATGGAAAACACTATATAACGAACCTTAAATAAACGGTCACCTGTCTAACGCGGCCAACGGTCACAAAAATCTGCCCCGAGTCGTTGTATCGTCTTATATTAAGCGGTCATTTTGTCCGGAAGTAGACATCTGCGATGGTTACATGACCAGGTATTTTTTATCAAATTCATCATAACTTTGATCTTTGTTGGTTTTCCTTTCAAAATACACTGTATAACACATGGTATATTGTTATCAATATCAACAAGTGCATTATAATATGATAAATTCAATAAACTGTTGAAAAAAGAATTAGGCAACAGGCCGTTTCTGGCCAACCTGGTTTAAGCAGCCACCTGTCTTTAGCAGCCAATATCTGTCGGTCCCTTGGGTGACCGCCTAATACAGGTTTGACTGTACACTGTACATGTTTTTGTATACACAGGGAACTAATTTTAATGAGCATTAAGTTGTTAGTTTTCATAATATTACACAATGTCTACTCTAAAAATAACTTCCATTACATCTATAACAACCTTGACAACTTAAATTTTAAGAATCTAGAATTTCCTGTTGGCTTTCACTTCGTGATTGGTTGATGCGGTTATTTGCTTTGCTTTTATTTTTATTTAATTTTTTTTTCCAACACACAGCTTGAATCGAAATTCAACTCAATACAGAGTGAAATGCAACAGATGTTTCCTTTTAAATCTTCGATAAAAAAATCGACAAAAATTTCAAAACTTATTTGTATTTCTTTAGAAGATAATGTGACATATTTTGAAAATGCGACAAAACGACAAAATCAGTGCTGCATTGAGATCTAGCTGCTATCAGCTATCACAGGAAGCCACGTGCTACCCAGCATGAAGTCAAAGTCTTCATCGGCCGAATGTCACGCTCAGAGAAAAGCCTGATAATTGAAACCTACTTCAATGCTACCTAACAGTACACAGTTAATTAAAGGTATCAGATTCCTTATCATACCATAATGTAATAATACCAAACGTCACAACCAATGTTTGTCATTGAGTTCAATTTAGCGATATCACGGACATTTGATTTACGTCTTTTTATCTTAGGCCGAGCTTAAGGAAATGCTATGTTTCTCATTCCAATAGAAGACAGGACTTAATTCAAATATATGTGTTCTCTTCTGATACTGTACAATGTGTTGTGTGGTTGTACTGAGATAAAACTAAAACAGGTTTGGTTTGGTATTGTTTAACGTCCTATCAACAGCTATTGTCATTTGAGGACGGCCTCTCTGTGTGGGTATGATTTGGTATTGTTTAACGTCCTATCAACAGTATGGTCATTTAAGGACGGCCTCTCTGTGTGGGTATGATTTGGTATTGTTTAACGTCCTATCAACAATATGGTCATTTAAGGACGGCCACTCTGTGAGGGTATGGTTTGTATTGTTTAACGTCAGGTTAACAGCTACTGTCAGTTAAAGACGGCCTCTCCCATCTGCAAGATTCAAGCGTATGGCGAATGTGTGTGCGTTATGGAGGCTGCGATATCTTCGTGTTTATTTCCCTGTTATAGCTGGGTTTATAGTGCTATCTCACTGAAGCATACCGCCGAATTACATCCTGCAGGACATTCCACTCGATCATATATACTGAGCGACCAAAACAAGCAGGACATCCCACCAGGTCACGTCAAACTGAGAGTATATGATAACATCGACTTTGATAACACTGATCTGATTTACCACTGTGTACACGAACAAAGTATGTCACGTGGTGTACATTGTAAGTTTAATTGAACATGTTGCTTTTATTGAGAAGACCTCGTGCGTTGTAAGAGGTTGTCTCTTATCCATTTAGGACAATGTAATCAGTTTAAGTCACCTGTCTGATGTCTGGTGCTACCTCTACGATATAAAATCATCGGTCTGAAGTCCAGTTACAGCGCCTCTACAAAGTATAGGAGAGAATAAACACTATTTACATGACAGAGTCCGCAGTATAGTATTGAGGCGTGTCCTACAGTAACATATACATTGTAAGTTTATCTTTGTAGTTATCCAATATTTCCAAATTTCATCACGAAATGTACCACTATTATTAAAAAGTTGTCATGAGTATCTGTAATAGTTTTATAGTTATGATGTGACCGGGTGGGGTGTGCTGCTGGGTGTCTTCGGCAGTATGCTTCAGTGACGTAGCACCATATAGTTGACATAAATTCCGCGCTATCACAAGGAGACAATAGACATAGGGGAGACAATCCTTAAATGACCTTTGTTGTTGATAGGACGTTTAACAATACTAAAGGTTTACCTTGTTCTTGTCTAAAAGTGACTTAAAATCACACCGGGATTAATTATCGCTAATTAACCAGGAGTCTGCCCCCAGTGTCACCAGTAGTTCTTTACGTAATCAAACTCTTTACCGTAACTTTTCCCACGGTATTTGATTTGAGGGGAAACTCAGTTAAATCAAATTTCCTTACAGTTTGTGATGTCTTCCCGTGGAAAATTTGATAATAACGAAACTGGGATCACCCTACATTTGCTGTTTTTATTTGTAAGGTACATATGTAAATAGTTGCTTTGGAATTTCACTCTGTGTTAGACTGTGATAACCCCATGAAAAGGGTGGTCGGTTGGCACAGTGGTAAACACACTTGCCATTCACTTAGGCGGGCGAGGTTCGATTCCCCGATCTGACGTGAAAAGTTATGGGGTCACCTGCCCGACCACGTGGGTTTCCCCCGGGTACTCTGATTTCCTCCCACAGTAAAACCCCTCGCGCGCTTCCATCCGGGCCAACAAGCGTGATTAATATAAGTTAATATAACTTGTTTCGCAATTGTTGTAAAATAGATAATAGACTACTATGATAACCCCATATGGAAATATCACCGTTTACCGTACAATGGACAGGGTCTACAACTCCTCCTTAGTGTTTGTATACATGTAGTGGCCTTATACAAGGGCAAAGATGGAAAGTACAGAACGCTTCCATCAGCCGTACTCGACCACCATCGGCTATCAAGCTATCTCTATACTGACAGAAGGCCTCAGACCAACATCGGCTATCAAGCTATCTATATAGTGACAAAGCCATCAGACCACCATTGATTTCACTTTATATTCTACCAAAGAAAACAAATCAAAATTAAAACATTTTAAAGCTTTGAAAAAAATCGGGTTTCGTATCATGCTCTAGAACTATTCAAGTTGAACCTACGGTTATCTGAAAAGTACCTCATGACCTGCATTTAAGAAAGATAGTTATATTTAAGTGTCACAACCCCGCTATATTATGGAAAAATCGGAAAAAAAATACCAAATATTACTACGCAAACCTTATAACTCCCCGTGTCCTGCCTCACAAACAAACATGGAAATGGTGTCAAAACAAAATCCTATCACTAGAATAAATGTTGCACTATAAATCTATGTTAAAATCATGTACAATATTTGCAACAGCTACGTCAGGAATTGTTTTTAGTAACAGTACCCAAATTTCAATATGTACTACATTCGCATAAGAAACAAAGGGGAGTAACTCTGATAGATTAGAGTAACATCAGTATACAGACGAGTAAACGATAGGTACAGCTCAGTAAGCAGAACAGTAGAACATGCAGTGAGTGCATTGACTGGTTGTCAGCAGAATTCGAACCCACCAAGTTTTTTTCTGCAGTCAGGTGATATTTTTTTTTATAAAGAAACGGTATCTAATGTGCAAGTATTACTATATAAATCAAACACACAAGTGGTTGGCTTGGCCTATAATCGACGGCTGTATGTATCAATGATACGGTATCTGAGGGGCAATATTTGAACAATGATTCCGAGACTAATCAGGTCGGGAAAGGTGGGTTACAATGATGACGGAAACGTGTCCATTACACACGACCAATACTTCAACATACATCCCTACTTCAAATAGATGTGTTCCTGTACGACCGATGGAGGGTAGTTGTCGTGTCCATCGTCAGCGGCGGTGTTTGGTGATCAGATACGGTTTTATTAGCAATCATCACCAACAAAGAAATCATATGACCAAAAAAAGAAAGAAAGAAAAAGAAAAAGAAAATGAAAGATAATGACAAAAGAAAAATAATGAACATGTCAAAGAAAAAATTGAAAAGTAGAAAATTGAAAGAGCATTGCAAAGAAAATAAGGAAGAAAGAAAGATAAATGAAAGAAATATCATGGCAAAAAATAGCACAGAGAGAAGGAATGAAAGAATATGGCTAAGAAAGAAAGAAAAACATGGCTAATGTAGAAAGGAATAAAAAACGAAAGAGCATTGCAAAGAGAGAAAGAAAGTAAAAAAGAAAGAACACGACAAAGAAAGAAAAAGGAGAAAGAAAGAAAAAAGACGGAAAGGAAGTACACGACAAAGAACAAAAAGAAAAGTACAAAAGAAAATAATATACGCTTCAGATGCAAGC
The DNA here is from genome assembly GCF_902652985.1 of Pecten maximus. Lineage (NCBI taxonomy): Eukaryota > Metazoa > Mollusca > Bivalvia > Pectinida > Pectinidae > Pecten > Pecten maximus. Next base: position 29,567,715 of record NC_047031.1, on the reverse strand, counting down.
AACTAATCGATAAACATATATCAGTTGACAGTACACACTACGTAAGATACGTTATTATGAGAGATGAACGAGATGTTTCGATGACATTTGAACTTTACATACAACTATATTTTGAGAATTTTTGTTCCGATAATTGGATATATTTACATCGAAACCGAATCAATCTTCAACGTCGCCGTGTACTTTTGAGAGGTCAAAGAAAATTGCTCAGGACGTAAAAATGGTACCAGTGTACCAATGCTTGAAAATTGATTCGAGACAACGATGATATCTATACTGCTGTCAAACATTTACAGGATGTTGACGATGACTGTTCTGACGTCATTCCCCGCTATCCCATTGTGATTGTGTCGTTTATTAACCACTTATTGATAAATATGTAAAACTTAAGTTTTGTGCCTTTTTTATCCGTCCGTCCATCCGTCCGTCATGAGATGTTTTCTTGTTTTTGTTTCTTCAAGTATTTAGATAACGAGCTGAAATACAGTATAACATATAACTAAATGTCAGAGTTGTCTCCCTTCGGACGGAGCTATGTCTCATTGAACTTGCAGTATAGAGAACATACATGTACAAGTTTTGTTGTTGGGTTTTTTTCAGTAAAACTCGGTTACATACTTTCTTCTTTTGTTTTTTTAATTTGTGGTGTTCATGTTTTTTTCAGCGGCTCCAAAAAGGATCAACGTAAAATGAAATCTATAATAGCTACAGAGCATGCTAATTGGTCAGCTTAGTCCAATCATCTGATATACACGTCTCTGGTCCAATGGGAACGAAAGGTGGGGCGGAATATACATTGGTAGAGCAGTTGATTAACAAATAAAAAAATGTAAGCTGCGTTGATATATATAAACCTGTCCTAGCGTGTATTAGACCTTAACGTTTGGTAAAAATTACTCATTTTACAAAATGTCAATCTAGCCCGAAATACGTCTGAAAAGGTTCTGTACTGGGTCATTTACAAATACATCTATACTGACTTCATTATCACGTGCACGTGTTCTAAAGATCATAAACGAGGCTCACAGGGGCAGAGATACAACAAACAAAGGAAGACTTATATACGTGTCATTTCTACCAGCTTTGATTTGTTATATACAAAATAATAATAATAATATCCCCACGGACACGTTGCTTTTTCTCTTTCTTCTTCTTATTATTTTTATTTCATTCACTTTCTTCAGCTTGGAGGTTTACAACGTGTGTCTTAAAAACAGCAGGGTGAAATTCAACGAAACTGTCTAAGAGTATCCATATATGACCGGCAATTTACAAGCTGTATTTTCATTTTTCGAGAGGTCATCATTTAGATATTGTCTGATTTTTATTAAATTTTGTATATAGGCGTAGTATGACACTATACACGCTGTTGCGATATCAAATGCGAGGGTCATTTGGAGAAATCAGTATACTGGTAACCGGGTACCATTACAATCAATTAATATTTATAAGATAAAAAAAAATTGTATAAAAATGCTAATTTGACATGTGAAGACAATGTAGAATAGCGTGACTCGTTTTGGTGCAATTATGAGTTTCTGTGATAGTTGTATATCTATAAAGATATTTTAAAACCGTAATCGCGTGACGAAATATCATCAGCGCACGTGTACATCAATCAAGAACGAGTAAAACAGCAGATAGCTTTCAACTGTCCATGTGTTGAATTCGAGATTAAATTTACAAGGTTGTAAAGCTACTGTATACTTATGGAAATTTACTCGAGTAGATAAGACGGGAATAAAGAGTAGTTTAAATTGATTTTATCGATTGTGCCGCTACTGTTTAGAAACGTTGTGGTCAAAGGGACACAACTAGTGTTTAATACAAGATCGATCTCGCCAACACGTTTGTTTGTTTGTTTTGTTTTTGTTTTTGTCCAATTGCCCACGTGACAGTCTGTATCAAAAGTATAAACATTTCAACATTTTTATTTTGTATTATAATATATATATTTGTTCCGTACTTTTGTTAAAATTCTGTAGTTCAAAGGAACAGAGGACTACAGTCTACCGTATTTGTAAGACCTGTCCTACTCCAAAACAATACCTTCGAGAGTTAGTACTTTTTATCAATTAAAAACACGAATGGACTCGTATGTATTTTTCTTCAAGAATAAAAGTTACACACTTAACAATATTACCACACTCGGAAAGTTTCATCTGCTTATTTATCTTTAAATTAAAAAAAAAAAAAAATTTAATTAGCGTCCCGAAGAAATTCCATTTCGCTCCGCCTCCATATTGAATGAAATACTGATTGCGCATGCGCCTAAAACAGAAACACAAACGAGCAGGAAGCACATGGCGAAGCGAGGAAGGCCACATGTGTTAGCCTAACATCTCCAGAAAGAAGGAAGCATAAATTAGATTATGAAAGAGAACGAAAAAAGGGAAGGATTTCAATCGGAGACTGCACAGACAGGTGGAATTGTAAACGACAATGGAATCGGAACTCATGCGTTGAGTTGAATTTTTGTTGGAGAGGCAAGTGTGTAACGTACACACGTACGTAGTGTATACGTGACGTTCGGTCTGTTGTCATCTTTACTGAAAACTCTAAGCAGATGATGCGATTGAATCAAAGGTTAGGATTTCTTTTTTGATATATAGTGATTGCAGGTTCACTATTTATAGTTCGCCAGCTTAAACTTGTTGATAAATCACACCTGTATCAATCCAGAGAAAGGGGCCGAAGAGGGTAACGCTAACAAAGAAGTTCCACGGTGGGCGACAACAGGCACAGGATCGTGATTTTTCGCAACGGATAATATTGAAATGTTTACATAGTTTTTTATTTTCTGTTTGCATTAAAACCTCGCAATTAAAATTTGTAGTTATGTTATCCAACAGGCAATATATATATAGTTGTCCCAGCCGAATAAAAATAAGTCCACCATATTTGTTTTCTACAGTATGTAAATCTCTCCAAGAATGCACTGCGATCAAGGTCAAGTGTATGCAAAGTAGATTAAAATGTTCAAAAGTTCGAAGCTTCTTGGCTTCATTGCGACAATTTCTGTACGTTATAAATTGTGTTTTTTTTTTATTTGTAGGTCTTAAATAGGCATATATATATGGACTAAATGTCATTTATTGTCAAAATAATAATTCATTACACCCTGTCGTAGGTGTAGCATCTTTAAATATTTCATATTGATTTTCGCGTTTAGATTCGTTATTCAAAAACATAAAACTGCAACTACAACTTTAAACTTTAAAGGGACATAATGGTTAGATTTCAACAGTTTCTTCATGCATTTGATTTCCGGAAAGTGTTGTGATACTTGAAATTAGATTCTTTACAAAATTATGGCACTTTTTGTGAAATATTGGCAATGTTTATCGAAAAATAATAATATGCTAAAGATTCTAGGTTGTTCATATTTATTTTATTTTTTTCATTATTTTTAAACAAATTGTTATGAACACTTTTGAAATGTATAATTAACATAAAGTGCATAACTTTTTACATCATTTTAAATTGTATACCATTTTTTATATATCATTTAAGTGAAAATCTAGCCATTTAGTCCCTTTAATCAAACTTGGTATTTATTTAGACCAGACATCTCAACACAGCCTTCATTTTAAAAATATTTTAACCAAACTTATAACGTAGTTACATCGCAGTTTGGACATCTCAATATACCCCATAGCTTATGTGAAGTTTATTGATTTGTTGTGTGTATTTTGGGGTTAACACTCTGAGAGTTTTAGAAATTATGATAAGATTTTCATTATTACTCCAATTGGATTACAAATTACTTCATTGTCAAATTGAAACACATTCCGTAATAAACCTCTTGAGACAGTTACTGGCACGCACGTGATAGTAAGTGGTACACATGAGATGATTGGTAGTACGCACGAGATAGTTAGTGGTACACGTGAGATGGTTGATAGTACGCACGAGATAGTAAGTGGTACACGTGAGATGATTGGTAGTACGCACGGGATAGTAAGTGGTACACGTGAGATGGTTGATAGTACGCACGAGATAGTAAGTGGTACACGTGAGATGATTGGTGGTACGCACGAGATAGTAAGTGGTACACGTGAGATGGTTGATAGTACGCACGAGATAGTAAGTGGTACACGTGAGATGATTGATAGTACGCGCGAGATAGTAAGTGGTACACGTGAGATGATTGATAGTACGCACGAGATAGTAAGTGGTACACGTGAGATGATTGATAGTACGCACGAGATAGTAAGTGGTACACGTGAGATGGTTGATAGTACGCACGAGATAGTAAGTGGTACACGTGAGATGATTGATAGTACGCGCGAGATAGTAAGTGGTACACGTGAGATGATTGGTAGTACGCACGTGATAGTAAGTGGTACACGTGAGATGATTGATAGTACGCACGAGATAGTAAGTGGTACACGTGAGATGATTGATAGTACGCGCGAGATAGTAAGTGGTACACGTGAGATGATTGATAGTACGCACGAGATAGTAAGTGGTACACGTGAGATGATTGGTAGTACGCACGTGATAGTAAGTGGTACACGTGAGATGGTTGATAGTACGCACGAGATAGTAAGTGGTACACGTGAGATGATTGATAGTACGCGCGAGATAGTAAGTGGTACACGTGAGATGATTGATAGTACGCACGAGATAGTTAGTGGTACACGTGAGATGATTGATAGTACGCACGAGATAGTTAGTGGCATGCACGCGATAATTGGTGGTACACACGAGATATTTAATGGTACGCACGTCATAGCTACTGGTAGTGGTACGAGCGAGATAAAAAGGTAGCAAGTGGTATTGAATTAATTTAGTCATATATACGAGAAAATGATATTTTGCAGTATAAAACACTTTGTTATAGATCTAGCTAATTATGGATGGTTCTGTTCACTTTCCGGATTGATTATATTGCTCAACGTTTTGACGTACTCTCCAGTTTATCCAACACATCGGATATTATTAGGAAACAATCGATGGTATAGAGAATATTGAAATGATTTACAAAGTGGAAACAGATATAGATTAATTAGAGGAATGTTAGCTAATCGTGATTGATTCCAGCATTATTCGCTAATAACAACTTATTACTGTTGGCAGAAATACCCCTCTCTCATTTCATTTTATTTTATTTTTTATTTTCTATTTTTTTTTTTTTTTACAAGTAAGTCTGAAAATTTAAAGATTGGTTATGATATGAAATTCGTATTATAGTTTACAACAAAGAAAAAAGAAACACCCGAAAAAACACTACAAAGTACAAATTGTAACTATCAGAATGAGGAAGCATTAGCGACACTCATAAGCGACTGTACGAGTTGCTTCTCTTGTAGCGTTAGAATAACTAAGATGATATATCTGTTTCTTATGAAAATTAAAAAAAAAGGTTAAACATATTATCAAAAAATCTCTCAATAATAGGAATATTTCAACTCGAGAAAATCACTTACATGTTTCTTTTTTTTCTTCTTCTCCTTTTTTTCCCCCTAAGTATGACATTCTGTCAGAAGGTACTGCTCAGTTGTTACGGTTGCCTCCCTTCCTACACGTTTGGTACAATAGTAGAGAGGTCGATTGGTGGAAATGTTGTTTGTTATATGTGTTTTTTTATCATTATGATTATGTTATGATTATTTGTTATCATCTCTCACTTAAGCTTCATTAGTAATGGGTTTTAATTAAGAAGGTTTTTAAATAACAACATACGTAATCAGCAAATATTATGATCAGTTTTGATTTTTAATCGTGATGTATTATGTTTTGCAATTGCCTAAACGGCTAATGAAGAGACAAGTGAACGTGTCGCAATCAGAGTACAAATACCCATTTACAGTGTATACCTGTATATAGTAATACATTTCACTTGGGAATCGAAACATCTAGTTTGTAGTTTGGTTGCCAAATCAGCATTCGCTGTTCGCAGTGAACCGATAAACACCAATTAACCAAAAACAATTAATTTTGCAGTAATTACCAAAGACATGTATTCAAACGAGTTCAATTAGTACGTAATCTCGTATATGACCTAATTAACTGGTGCACGTTCGTACAACACAAAAAGTAATTTCATCATTTGTAATAGAATATGTGTGAAAACTAAACTACAACTTTAGGATTTTCTCTGTAATCACTAGAATACATTACTAATTATGCAGTCTCATCCACGTACGAAATCCCGCGAGACTTGTTTTCAATTTTCGGCGAACAATTACTAAGGGGTAGTAATACAATAAGGTAAATAGCTGACATACCTCCGGGACACGTCCTTCAATTATTTTTGTTTTACACAATTTGATTGAGAATAACCCCCTTGAGAGAAATCACACCTATAACTAAATACCAAAATAGTTAACTCTTGATTAGGTGTGAACACCAGATGTAGTGATTTGGGATTGTGGCTCCCGATCAGGAATACTTGAATGATTATGGTGTAGCAGTACAAAGGTTCACTACCTTTTATCGGTGAGAAAAATCCGGACCTCTGTGACGAAATCATTTATTGTTTTTTATTGGACATTTTCGAAAATATAATTATCCATATGTAAAAAAAAAATGTATGAATATGAATGAAATGGTGTATGTTGAATTAATCCGCTCCTGCGCGGGGTCAACTATTATTATGTACTTTCATGCCTTTGATCAATACAATTGTTTTGAACCTAAAAAAAAAACTCATTGTCATTATATTGTCAGTTGTAGAACCTGCTTTCATGTATCGAACTAACTCGTATAGTATGGCACCTGTTATAAACACAAAACAATATAGCGTACCGTGCATTTTGACGCGAGAACCTGCAGTTTGGAAGCCTGAACCACAACTAGAAGGTTTTAAATTACGGACCGAAAGCCAACGGATTTTTTTTCTTCAAAATCTTGAAAAATAGCATTATCTGTTGTCAGATTTTTGTTTCATCAGTTGTAAATCTTTTTTCTCTATTTTTGGTAAATAAAAGATGTTTAAAGTGATGTTCAAACGGCTGTCCTTTGCGCTACATTGTCACTATGTAACCCTTGTATGCTCTGTTTTGGATCATAGGACTATGAACTGAAATGAGTATGGATTACAACGTGATAGGAATGTTAACAAACAATAAAACTCACTGGTAAACACGTGCCCGGGATAAAACGCCATGTTTATTATTCTCGTTAAATTACCACATTTTTTCTACGTTTCGGATAAAATCGAATGAACTAGTTTTACAAGCATACATTCGTCAAGATAAATATTAAGTTGACATCTCTTTCTGTAATGGACCGAAGTTGTTGAATTCCGTCCATAGGTTAATTAAACGCCTGCTCCTGCCGCTGTTAAGAGTAAAAGGGAACCTTCCCATCAAATTATCAAATCTGAATAACAGTTTTGATGACTTCTTACAATAAGTAATTATCTAAATATTATTTTTCGGGGACTACCACCCAAACCCCCCGGCTTAAAAAAAACACACCTTTTAATCACGTCTCTTCCGTAACCTCTCGCAACGAGATCCTTTGGGTTACGTCAGGTCTTTGCCATGTACATTTGAGAAAATCCCGGGGAACGGCACAGTAAAAACTTCTCCACAACATGCATTAAAATTATTATTCAACGCAATATATAGCAGCCGTGTCTCCCACTACAAAACAGGGTGATGACATTGTCCATGGCGACCACATTTTTCAAATCTCAAATTCAGCGATAATGCATCCGCATTATAACGTAATAAACACACGACCCAATTTATTATAATGACACGTATTCCCAAGTCGGTTTTACAGCACTTTTATAACAGTGCAAAAGAAGAAATGTTTGATGTGATTCATGATAACAAATCCTATACTCCAGCATTTTTACAGGACGTTCTTTGAAACTCTGTTCTAGGAGAATGCGCGTGAACAAATTCCGCCGCGTTCGACCATCTGACATTTCAAACGCACTTGGAGGTATATTTTATTTCTGGTCGTAGGTACTTCTTTTGTATATGGTTGAATTTGTAAATATTTTACATATTGAAGTGTAGCGTGGTTCATGATCTTTTCCTGTAGTGCTGTTGTGGATGTATGTGACGAGTTGACTCTCTTGGTAAAATACTTGAGATATCAGAAGACAACTCGTCCCAGAGGTGATGTGTTATACACATGGTAAACATGGTATTATGACGTATTATACACATCCTTTATACTTGTGTGATCGAAGACTACACCTGTCATTGTCGTCATATTATACCTTATTGTATATTGTGTTTGTTGATCTTTCACAGCAGTACAACTGGCGTTAATATGCCTTTAACCCGAAACGGGATGCAGTTAAAGGCTTAAATAAGAAACGTGAACGAGAGAAGGTCGAGTACATGTACGTATGACTGGTATTGGGTACGACTGGCCTTATAGATAGGTTATCATATTAGGATGAAATATTTCCATATTTTAAAAATCATAATTGACAAAAATATGAAATAAACGATTCAGAATTAAAGAAAAAAATACGGTTATTCCTAATGTTAATCTTCATGTGAGAACAAGTTTGTTAACTCTTCGATTGTAGCTGTTCGTCGTGACTGACAAAGGCAAGCCCTCACAAATCTTAAGCAATGTACTACAGTTAACGCAAACATGTTTTTACAAAATGCAAATGACTATTTATGAGAATGAGGTGTGTGTGAATTATTTAGTTATCGCTCCAAGCCTCTTGCTACGATTCAGTTTGGCGGAGAAACACGCACATCGAGGCGAAACGAAGATATGTCAAACTAAAATGGCTGTTAACATAAGGAAACTGGGACGTGTCAAAATAAAATGGCTGATAACAGGAAACAGAGCGATATAAAAGTCAAATTGATGGTAACAACAATCAACGGGGATATATCACATCAAAATGGATGGTAACACAAGGAAACGGGGAGATGTCAAAATGAAAAGGCTGCTAACACAAGGAAACGGAGCGATATCAAAATCAAATTGATGTTATCAACAGCTAGTCAACGGTGATATATCGCAACAAAATGGATGCTAACACAAGGAAACGGGGCGATATCAAAATAAAATGGCTGATAACAGGAAACGGGGCGATATCAAAATCGAAATGTTGGTATCAACATGTTTGTTTTTCGTCCTATTAACAGCCAGGGTCATTTAAGGACGTGGCAGGTTTTGGAGGTGGAGGAAAGCCGGAGTACCCGGAGAAAAACCACCGGCCTACGGTCAGTACCTGGCAACTGCCCCACGTAGGTTTCGAACGCGCAACCCAGAGGTGGAGGGCTAGTGTTAAAGTGTCGGGACACCTTAACCACTCGGCCACCGCGACCCCTCATAAGCTGGTGAACTCGCAACTGAATTGGTAGGGTTATATAGTGGCAGTGCCATACAATGGTAAATATTTTAGGATGACCTTCCCCTGTGAGGGTATGGTTAGGTTTGGTGCTGTTTAATATCTTGTCAACATTAATGTCATATAAAGACGGCCTCCCGTGCGTGGGAGACATTGTTTTGTGTTGTTGCGTTGTCATTAAAAGCGTATTTGGAGGGTAAATATTACAATATTAATTGTCTGTCAACACTTGACACAATGAGGTACACTGAGAAATGCCAATGAAAATGTTTAATCAAAACCCACACCATCATCAAACGCGGCCCCTTGGTATCAACAGTCAACGGCGATATCTCAAACGAAATGGATGGTAACAACATGAAACGTAGAGAACAGATTATAACAGGAAAGGGGGCG
>NC_047031.1:28618653-28657533 GCF_902652985.1 Pecten maximus | reverse complement strand
GGATCCCCATACCCAGAGCAACTGTTGCAATCAAACACCTCAAGTTGGAGTTTGGGTCCTTAAATTTCGCAGGATTCTTGTTTTAGATTCATCATGTATGCTTCTGTGAAACATCTCCATTATAGCATGGCTGGAATCTTTTATCATAAGCAAAAGCATCGAGCCCCAAATTGCGCCGGAGTAAAATAAACACAACTCTATCTAGGCTGCGGCAATATGCAATTACCTTTTAGGCAGCAGAGTTTTTCTCGCGTAAATGAGATAATAACCAGCAGAGCTTCCCCTCCAACTCAGTTGACTCGGCTTTCTTGAAATCAAGGAAGATGTTAGGACGGTCTGGGGATGTGTATATAACTATCGCATCTTCAATTTGAAGATATTTCTTTATATCCTTCTTAACCGCCTCAGTTGATGTAGCCGTCAGCGCTAAAACAGGAGCGCGTATTGCCGAGCGGAGCTCATGAAAGTGTCTAAATTCTTTCCTGAAATCTTCTGCCCATTCGGATATACAATGCACGTCATCGACAACGAGGGCGATAATGTTTTTCTTCCATATCTTAGACATAAAAACGTCTTTCCATGATGGTTTAAGTGCCGTTTCTGGTGAAGAAAAAACAAAATTGTATGCACCATCTTTTATTCCCGAAATTATTTCTGGGTCCATATCTGGTTCAATTTTCGCTCCATTTGTGGAGACTCTGTATTTGATCTTCCATAAGTGCTCGTAAAGGCGAAATGACCAAACTTACAGGATTTTCTACATTTGATAGAATTGCACAAAATGTTTTACCATAACCAGTAGGAAGCAATCCTATTACATTTTGATTTTCCATGATACATTTTGCGGCCTCCAACTGTTCTGGCTTTGCATCAAAGTTTATGGAGTATTGTCTTTTCACAGTATCAAATTCATGTTTGAGCTCGTCGATATTCATTTTGATGAAAGTCAGTATAAATGTTCCTACACGAATTGTAAGTACAAGTTTGTGTTAATCGAATGTAAGTAAGTCTGCACGTGTGAGATATAAACATGACCTTTACCTGTACATTCAGCGGGAACACGGTGCCACGTGATATACACATGTAAGCACGCGTGTACATACCACTGGTCAGTTGACACATTAACACCGTGCACTTTTCTCCGCAGTAGCCATGGCGACCAAGTTGGTTCTCGTATCGGATTCTCGGTCAAATAACTTTGACAAGTATGATCAGCTTACGGATATAAGAATTGGCTATTTAATAGAAAGAGGAGCCAGGGTAGAAGACTCTAAAAGGGATATCATCAACTACTTGGATAGACGCAAGCCAATTGATATAGTATTTAAGATCCGAGTGGGAATAAACGACTTGCTGCATTTGAAAAAGAATCGTTGGGGAAAATTTATTGTGCGAAAGAAAAGTATCCGCTGTTTTTGAAGACTTGAAACTTCTGAAGAAGAAAATCATCGCTAAATGTCCAGCAGCTGTTGTGGGTTTTATTACTATTCCTCCGGCATGTTTACGCGACTACAGTGAGAAATATTGTAGTCATCGTGTATATGACTCAGAAACAACAAATAAGATGCAAAAACAACATGTTGAGGATGTGCAAAAGTTAAATTCTCATTTGAGGGGATTAAACATGGACAGTGGTGCCTCGTCAACGGTAGAATGGGCAGAAAGTATAATGAGAAAACACAAGAAAAGATGTGGACCTTCCCTATACGTTAAAGAAGTATATAAGTTCTCCTTTCAACACTTTTATGACGGATTATAGCTAAATCACAGATGAAACACTTTTGGTTTGAAAAATTGATTGCTGGATTATGCCGTGATTTGAAAAAAAACTAAGTGTTGAAAAGTTTCCCAGCATATTCGTATTTCATTTATTTGATATATATATTCGACATTCCCTTTATTAACTCTTCATATTTACACATAAACTCCACAAGTGTGCTGATGGCAGTCTTCAGAGTGTTGTCACAATCAACATCACGTGCACTTACGAATGATTTACGTGAGTTCTGAGCTATGTGTTCCACAACAAAATCCGTATCATTTCGTTCCGTTTGAAATACCCCCGATTATTTTGTATCAACCTTTAGGCAGCCAGTTTTTAAAAAACCGGCATGAAAAGTGCTACAACGACATGGACATGTATTTTGTGTGATCTATACCGGTTTGGTTTGGTTTGGTTTATTTTGTTTAACGTCCTATTAACGACGGACTCCCGTGCGTGCGACATGTATGTTTAATGTTTATGTACAAGTTAATTCAAATTTTTCAAATGTACACCCTACTTTCAGTTCAGTCCACGGTTTTCCAGAGTTTTTTATATTGTCTTTTTATCTCTGGATTTTAGCCCAGGACTGGATCTTTATGTCATGTTTTGTGGCGGTTTTCAACCCTACTAAGGCTAGCATGGCGGCGGTTTTTATGTCAACCCCACTAAGGCTAGCATAGGTTCTTGTATGTTTTTATCTACATTTTGATATTGATTGAAGTTGCCATTATTGTATGGGTGCAACTACTTTGCAATCATCAAAAAAATATTTCATGTTAGAAGCCACTAGGTGGCTTTCTCAGTTATAAATTTAAATGTCACCCTGGTGGGTGGCCATTTCAATTTCATATACTTGTCGCAGTTATTCTTGATATATGTGGAGGGGCATAAAAATGTTTTTCCTGTCCCTGGCATACCTGTGATGAGACAGTTATGTCCAGTTCTGGCGATTTTTAAGGCTAACAGTTGCGAGTCGTCCATATTGTTTACAAAATGTAAGCACGTGGTTACAATGACATCCGAGAGGTTACGGGAACATGTAAACAAAAGTTTCCGAGTAGACTTCTCGCCTGCACTCTACTTCCGGAAACCGCCATTAGAAGCCGTAGACTAGTTGTAAAGAAATGGCGGACTCTTGCATTCGTCTGCTTTTTGTACATCATCAGGGTCCGAGACTCGCTCTTGGCGCCTTCAAAACCACACCATCTGCGAGTCTCTATGTAGAGGCAAACAAACCATCACTGTATAATCGTCGCAATAAACGTTCACTGCAATACGCACTTCATTTAAAATCGAATCCATCAAACCCTGCCTATTCCCTTGTATTCGATCCAAATTATAAGGATTTGTTCCATAATAAACCAAAATATATTCCATCGTTTGGAAAACGGATGTCCTCTCTTTTAAAACCTGCCCAAATTAATGTCGACTCAATCGCATCCTGCGGAACAATCAAAATCCATCCATGGACTTTAAAACTCCTTCATGACAAAGATTTAAAACTCTCCCTTCATGACACAATTAAATCTGATACTGCCCCTCATGTCTTTCGTTCGTCATTCTTATACCTACAGTCAAAATACAGTGGCTTCCTATCATTCTACACTGATGGTTCTAAGAACGATCATAAGGTAGCGGCAGCCATGGTGACGACAAATGCAGGTTTGGGATGCCCAAAAATTACAGCAAAGTTCCCCTTTAGCGGCCACTCCTCTTGCAGTCCCGAAACATGTAAGCTATTATGTAATATAACTACTTATTTTCCATTTCGGGGATACAGACCATATGGGCCTCTGGCTGCTTTAACCAGGGGGCCGCGGTGGCCGAGTGGTTAAGGTGTACCGACACTTTATCACTAGCCCTCCACCTCTGGGTTGCGAGTTCGAAACCTACGTGGGGCAGTTGCCAGGTACTGACCGTAGGCCGGTGGTTTTTCTCTGGGTACTCCGACTTTCCTCCACCTCCAAAACCTGGCACGTCCTTAAATGACCCTGGCTGTTAATAGGACGTTAAACAAAAACAAACAAACCAGGGTGCTATCTATTAAGCTGAATTATTAAGTTCCCTGACGCCATCGCTGTTTTATATGATAGGTAGACACAATAAATAATAAATAACAACAGAAAGCATGCATGGAGTGTTACAACGCTTTGTGCACACGCCGATTTGAAAACCCTATTATAGCAAATGAAATCAATATTCAGAATAACAAATTATATAAGCTAATATAAGCTATATTTCGCCCTCGTTTAATCGGTAATCGATTTTGGGTTGGAATTACCGTTTCTTTATTATGTTGGTATTTTGGCTTGGTTTAGTATACACCAGACAATATTTGATATCAAAGAAAGGAGACTAACTTAACTAAACAATATTGCACAGAGGAATTTCCAAAATAATTTGATAATTTGTTTATTTTAAATATTGCTGTAAAAATGTCCATCCATGCGAGATGCGAAGGTTGGATTGAAATATTCATATTCGTATGGATGACAGTTTGGTTTGATTATATTTATTTCACGTCCTGTCAACAGCTGAGCTCATTTAAGGACAGCCTCCCGGGCTTGCGACATGCATGCGTGTAGTGAGTGCGTATGTGTTTATTTGGCAAGCCGCGGTATGTTCGTCTCCTTGAGATAGTCCGGAACGTTTGCCGATTTATTATGCTACCTCGCTGAAGCACACAGTTCCGAAAATACTGAAATAAATCTTTTTGTCAAAGTTGGGGAAAACATTTCCAAAATACTGAATTCAGTATTTTATACTGAACACTTTCATCCATGTAGTTGTACTGTACTTACATTTATAATACTTTCTAGCGTGAAAGTTAATTATCTTTAGATGTAAGACTACCTCATTTTCATATTCAATTATACCTTGATAGCAGCTAACTCCCGATATACATACTATAGTCTATATTCTATAGTCTATATTCTTCCGATGAATCACGCCGCCATCATGTTTTTCTATAGCGTATGTAAACCGGGAGTTTTAAATATACAGTATGCACGAGGGTGCATTCGATGGAGTATAAAAGGTTGAGTTTCGCAGCCTCTCTACCATTCTCGAGCAGGCGATATCTTTCAAATATGGTTTCATTTTTGCTCATTTGTGTCAAAATAACATTGAATCTTTAATCCAGATTTGAAACAATTTGTAACTTAAAATCATTAACTGCTTTAAAGACCGATATTCGAGTTAAATATATATAATCTACTATTAGCGTTGCAGATACGGAGCTAGTTACGGATTTGGAACAAGTTACCGTTTCGAAACTTTGAAATAATTGAAACTGTACTGGTTTACATGCCGAGTATGTCTGTCAACTTTCATTTGCTCCAAATTAATGTTGAACTTTAATTCTAATCTTGGTTCTGTTGGTGATTGTTTGTTTACTTTTTACGGCCCATCAACAACTAGGGTCATTTAGGACCAATCAATATACTATCGTTTTTTTTTAATTTAGATCATTATGATTAAAAGTTAAAAATGGTAAAATATATATATGTACGAATAGATTATGTGAACTTTGTGATATAAATAGAACGTCAAAGAGAGTAACGTAAAAGACATCAAAGTCTATAGAATATATCGATTTCTTTCAAGTAGCTAAATATTGTTTTCGAATCCACGGAACTGAAAAGGTTTTCATATCTGGGACTCGAAAGTATCACGAATGTGAAGTTTATCGCTTATATTTACGTTCTATTAATGAATCGCAAAAATAAAAAAATATGAAAAAAATCTTCCAAAATTCAAATTTCCCGCTTTCTACCGTCAGGTCAGGTGAATATCTAGAACGGCGCACAAGTAACAGATGTGATGCAAACTTCAATAACCCGTGTCGAGAGCGTGCTTACGGTCGTCGTATCAAAATCGGCACGTTTACCAGATTTAGCTATTAAAAACAAAACAACGTAATATGATAAAGTTGTTTAATACATCAGCTGAAATGCGAAGAAATATGATATTGATAAATAAAAGATTCTTTTTTACGCGTGAAGACGTTGAAGATATAAGGGTTCTGGACTGACTCGTAACAAACCCGTCGAATGACATGTATAAAACTGATTTGGAATGGAATATTGACTACTTATCAAAAAAAATAGGGCGGTAATGCGTGTACACCTATAATAAAAAAAAACACTAATGAGCCAAGCTAACCACAAACCTGAAAACCTGTTAAGGCGACACACGAGAGAAACCTATACTATTCTAGTAAAATTTTAAACTGCTAATGCTTGTATTTGTATTTACTATAATGCAACTGTCCCACCAACAAGAGATTAATTACCTTGAAATAGTTTTGGACTTCATTGGCTCTTTTTAGTCGATTTTGATTGAGTCATGCCTTCAAGTCAGTCTCGATGACATTTTAAGCCTGCTCTGTGTTGCTGCAACGGGGAAAATTTCAGGTAGTCCAAGTTCCTGTAATTGAATGATCCTGACCTTTATTCAATGTCGTCACAGAGGTGAAATAGGCTGAAATCAACTCAATATCTCTGATACCTAATATGTTAGGCCCATAGTATGGTAGAATGATGGGACTAGAAAATGTATTGACATGAATAAACCTAGAAATGACATGATTAACTTAAAAAATGCCGTAGAATCAGGTGATCGATACAAGCCTGTCGGGTCTGTTATTTTGATGGGACATTCATGCGCTGTATGTATTTTTCCAGTGTGAATGCGACAATCGATCAATGTTCATAATTACTTTCAGCCTTATTTTCGGGCTTATTACATTCCGTTCTACTTAACAGACCAGAAACCGGTAGATGAACTATCAAGCAAATAATATTTTAAACATTGTTTTCCGAACCATTTTAATTGCAAGATTCCACAAAATCAATTTATCTCCAAAATAATCTGTCCAACAAAGAAGCATAAGCCAGCATTTAGTGCATTAAGTCCTTAATCTTTGACATTTTCTTTAGTGACCATAACCTTCGGTCACTTAACTCTACGATTCCGATCAAAGTTGCTTTAGAATTTCATAACAAAATGTTCACCAGTAAAAATTTTCAAAATTTGATTTTGACCCTGAACTTTGCTTCTGGTCAGTTGACTTGTTTAAATCAACCCATAGCATTAAACATTTTAAAGACGAAGGCTTTTAAAGAATTTGCTATATTTCCCCTAATGAGCCCCGCCGCCCAGGACACGCCTACCATTTATACTAAAAACTGTTTCCCTTTCAAAGACCCAAGGATACCTTAGGCCAAATATGGATCAAATCCTTTAATTTCTATTTGAGAAGGATGTTAAAGCATTTTCAATTTCCCCAATGGGCCATTTTGGACCACAACCAATGTTTATTGTAACAGCATATTTTGGACCACAACCAATGTTTATTGTAACAGCATTCACACTCTGTTCATGAATCGTTTGTACATGAGCCTGTACATCGTGATGGCGTCCATGATAATGATAAACACTCCAACACTGACCAGAATGGCACAAGCCACTATTCCCATGGCTAAACTGCTAGGCCGCGAGTCATACACACTGATTAGTTTACGCCTATGAGACGACAGGTTGGTTTTGTTTACAGCCAACTGAACCTTCAACAAATTCTGTTTCATTTCGATTTCATGTTCGGTCAGTGTACTGTTTACCTTGATGCAGCATTTATCGCACGTGTTTAAATCGGGAGCGGTTGTTGATGTACTCGCAGATTTTTCTGTTTTTATTATCGTTGACTGTTCTAATGGTGTCGCCCTATCTGTATTTGATGTCGTAGCCTGCGAGGCCACAGCAGATGTGAAATGAAATGAAGGAGCCGTCGTAGGATCGGCCGTTGTTTCCGTAGATTGAACAATAGACGGCAGGGACACAACAGATGTGAATTCTGTAGGAGCCGTAGAAGGATCGTGCGTTGTTTCTGTCGAGGAGAAGATAGACGGCGAGGACACGACAGGTTTGTAATCTGTAGTAGGATCTGGCGTTAATTCAGTAGAGGGAACGATAGACAGCGTAGACATGGATGTGAATTCTGTAGGAGCCGAATGACCATGCGTTGTTTCTGTTGAGGAGACGATAGACGTCGTGGACACAACCGATTTGAAATCTGTGGGAGCCGTAGTACGATCTGGCATTGTTTTCAAAGACGAAACTATAGACGACAAATGTGTTTCATCTATAATTGGCGTTGCATTCGAAACTCCAGGTGAAAAAGCTACCGTTGATGAAGACGCATACTCTATATAAACTGTTTGTGATGTTGATATGGAGGTTTTAACAGTAGATGCAACATCAAATTCTCGAGTGTTGGGCGCTGCAGACACAGCAGCCACTTCTGTATCGGTTGCATTTGTAGTTAGCGATTTAGAGGATACAGTCGGTGTGAAGTGTGAAGGAGGAGCCGTAGTAGGATCAGCCTTTGTTCCCGTCGCTGTTGATGTAACAAACTCTACAACAACAAAACGCATTGTCTTAATGTCTTACTAGTCTTACTAGCGTCAGTGTATAATGCAACGTTTGCTTTTTTGTCACATGTTTAAGCTCTTGTTGACTATCAGTGTTATAGCATTACTTTGAATATGATCCAGAAATCAAAATGGCTGGTAGTTAGTTTTGTATTCAGATTTCTAATTAACAGAAAATTATTTTCTAAGGTGTTACCTAAATCTCATATGGGGGCTTCTTATTTATAAGATCATTAAAGTAGAGAAAAAATCATACATTGAACAAATAAAAATCATTCAATGATGAGCAATAAGATCGCTCATTGATGTCTTCTTTCAATATATACAAACACCCCCTTTAAGCGAATTACACATGTTCTATATCAATAATTCTATATCAAAGGCATACGATTTATAAAATATATATAACACGCGTAAAAAGAATGAACAGAAGTAGATATCAAAGTATTTTGCCTCTAATGCGGTCCTAACTTTAGTCATCGAGTCTGAAAAGATGCCACCACTCGGCTGAAACAGTTTGTGAAACGGGATGACAATTATAATAAACTAAAATAATTTGAGTAACATAAGCCACTTTTTGATTTTAAATTGATCGTGAGTGTTCAAATATATATCTTCATTTTTACATGTTTAGTTGTTTTTATGTCATTTTGTCTCTTGCCCATTTTGCTCCTATTTTCAATAACATGTTTTGGCCCTTATGACCTTTTGTAGTGTTAAACATTTTAACTTATATTCCTGGATGGTTTGCTTTTGAAGCTGACTTTTGAAGCTGATTTTCGTACATTTTCGAGTTCATCTAATAGTAAAGTATTAAAACTTTAATTTTGAATTAACTGTTTTGTTTTCACTCAAAATGTCCGATTATTATACACCGACATGATAAGTTCACTTAATTAAAACTATCGGGCAATAGCCGAAACTCCGATGCACTCAGAGTGTTGAATGTTTAAGGTTATTTGCAATAGAAATCAAATTGTCTGACATCCGGAAAACCAGCATGTTGATTAAAGCTGACATTTTAAGTTTAAAGGTTTTCAATTGAGATTAAGGAAATATATTTGAGGTTTTCAGTATTCAGAAGTTGTGTCTGGGTATACCCTTATATGTTATACTCGTTATTGATTAGAAACATTTTCCGATAATTTGTTTATTCTGTCACTGGTGTATTGTTAAAAGAACGTGGCTGATTTGCGCATATATTGAAAGTAGTACCTTTTTGACTACTCATGGGCCTTTATATATGTTTGGGTTGAGTTTTATTCGTTTAACGTCCTATTAACAGCCGAGGTCATTTAAGGACGGCCTCCCGTAATTGCGATATGCATGCGTGTGGTACGTGCGTATGAGGGATCAGATCCTGGTATACAAAGTAAAATGTCTGTACTTAGATGACCGAACATGATATATATCGATTGAACGCATTTAATTAAACGTGTCATTTTATTGTATTTGTATAGTATAGTCAATGTACCTTGTTACCCGTTCGGTTTATATTTTATTCAATATCCTACCTGATCGCGAGGCATTTTTTTCCTAATTTCTCGGAGCAGTTGCATGAAGCGAAATATATTATCATAGATCCATCTTTACGTCTTTTTAGTAATTCACAATCGGCAAATAAATCGATACGGAAATGATGTTTATTTGTCTTATCACCGATAGATACCATGCATATTATTTTAAGGTCGGGTTTAGTATTGGTAACTTCCTATGAAAAGTTATGTTAATTTAAGGACGGGTTTCCCTGTGTGCGTGCTTACACGTACATCATCCTTTAACCGATTAAATTGTGGACAAATACGCAGCTCTTTTTATTGATTAAATTATTTGCAAACATTCCTTTGATTGCTGAAATAGTTGGTTTATACGTTTTTCCATCGTTTACACCAAAATCATACTTTTATTGACAAAATTATGGCTAACAATTATTTTCCCTGTAGTGACTACAGTAGGTTCAAAATAAAGATTACCTTCATGATTCGATGATTTATTTTATGTCGTTTCAACTCGGGGTACTTAACGGAGAGCGATGGACTAACCCTGGGGAAAAACCCTTTAGGAAAGTGTCCACGACTAATGGACCATTTGGTTTGGTTTGGTTTATTTTGTTTAACCGATTAAATTGTGGACAAATACGCAGCTCTTTTTATTGATTAAATTATTTGCAAACATTCCTTTGATTGCTGAAATAGTTGGTTTATACGTTTTTCCATCGTTTACACCAAAATCATACTTTTATTGACAAAATTATGGCTAACAATTATTTTCCCTGTAGTGACTACAGTAGGTTCAAAATAAAGATTACCTTCATGATTCGATGATTTATTTTATGTCGTTTCAACTCGGGGTACTTAACGGAGAGCGATGGACTAACCCTGGGGAAAAACCCTTTAGGAAAGTGTCCACGACTAATGGACCATTTGGTTTGGTTTGGTTTATTTTGTTGGACGCCCCCCCCCCCCCCCCCCCCCCCCCCCCCGTGCGTGCGGTGAGTGCGTATGTGTGATTTGGAAGGCTGCGGTATGTTCGTGTTAAGTCTCCTTGTGATAGACCGGAACTTTTGCCGATTTATAGTGCTTCCTCACTGAAGCATACTGCCGAAGACACCCAGCAGGACACCCCACCCGGTCACATTATACTGACAACGGGCGTACCAGTCGTCCCACTCCTTGTATGCTGAGCGCTAAGCAGGAGTAGAAACTACCATTTTTAAAGACTCTGGTATGTCTCGGCCAGGGGACAGAACCCAAAGCCTTCCTCACAGGGGCGAACGCTCAACTAAAGGCCAAAAGTGAGGCAGTGTCAAGGGAGACGTTAGGAAGAATGGAAGTTGTTAAGAAAGAAGAGAAAAGATAAGATCCCAAAATTAGTCGCCTCCTACGATCATGCAATGGGGGCAGCAGGTACAATTCTTACGCCCTACCTGCAGGGCATCTGATGGACCAAAACTGATGAAAAATCCTAAATGGCAGTGTCCACAACTGAATATACGAATATACCGCAGCCTCCCAAAACACGCATGCGCACTCACCACAGGCATGTCGCACGGAAGGCCGTCCTTAAATGGCCTTAGCTGTTAATAGGACGCTAAACAAAATAAAATAAACCAAACCAAACCACAACTGAATGACTAATTCGGGTGAAAAAACCCACACTGACATTGTCAACGACTAATGGACTAATCCAGGAGAAAAAACACTCGAAGACAGTGTTCACGACTGAGGGTCCGAAAGATCTGTAAAATCTAAAGGACAGTGTCCATGACTGATGGACAAAAGCAGGTAAAACGCGCTATATGTAAGATAAAAGGACTAATCCAGGTGAAAACCCTAAAAAAATGTTTACGACTGATAGGCCAAAGCACGTAAAAAATCCGTGAAGGACAGTGTTGACAACTGATGAACCAAAAGCAGGGGGAAAACCAAAACCTGTACGGTGGTAATATGAAAGCTAGAAACATCGGTTATTGATGCATTTTAGGCTCTACTTACCAGTCTCACACAGAGCTGTATTGTTTCCAGAACATAAGCTTGTGCGCATGTAATGGTTCACCAGTTTAACACATTTTTGTACGGGACATCCATTAGGCTCTTCTTTCAAGTCCTTCCATCTTCCCCATCCGCTATAGACCCACCGTGTATTAAAATGAGTCTTCTCGCATTTCACGTTGTCGTTGAAACGCATGCCAATCCAATATGATCCTTCGCTTCTGTAATTTGAAGATATCTCATATGATGAATACCGTATATATCGTGCTAATTCCATATCAAGCCAATCCTTTTTATAGTTGGCAGCTAGAGTTGCAATAGAAACAGTGACTACCTTCATATAAGGCCGTGATTCTAACTTTAAATTGGTGAAACTCATTCATTTGGTATTATTTTGTATTGTTTTACCGTCCCATCAACAGCTGGTACACTTTTTACCGGAAACACGAATACATTGAGGCACTGTACGCACATCACAGACATGGATATCGCGCACGCGGAAGGGCGTCATCAAGTGACTGAAACTGTTGATAGCGACCTATCAAATCACCTATCAATACGAATGAAATAGATGACCCGTCGCATATAAGCTGCAGATAGGACGTTAAATAATAAAACAAACCGTCGCATATTTTATAGTAATGAACCATAAACTGTTTCTTCTGGGTCTCTTTCGTGATTCAGTAACCATTATTGTGGAAAAACAGGAAAATAACGTATTCTGAAGAGATTTTAAATCAAGATGTCGAAGTGCATAAACCTATCCACTGATTAGTTTGGTTTGGTTTGGTTTATTTTGTTTAACGTCCTAAGTTTGGTTTGGTTTATTTTGTTTAACGTCCTATTAACAGCTAAGGTCATTTAAGGACGGCCTCCCCTGCGTGCGACATGTATGCGTGTGATTAGTGCGTATGTGTGTTTTGGGAGGCTGCGGTATGTTTGTGTTAAGTCTCCTTGTGATAGGCCGGATCTTTTGCCGATTTATAGTGCTACCTCACTGAATCATACTGCCGAAGACACCAAGCAGCACACCCCACCCGGTCACATTATACTGACAACGGGCGAACCAGTCGTCCCACTCCTAATTTGCTGAGCGCTAAGCAGGAGCAGCAACTACCATTTTTAAAGACTCTGGTATGTCTCGGCCAGGGGACAGAACCCAAAGCCTTCCTCACATTGGCGAACGCTCAACTAAAGGCCAAAAGTGAGGCATTGTCAAGGGAGACATTAGGAAGAAGAAAGTTAAGATCCCAAGTTAAGTCGCCTCTTACGATCATGCAATGGGGGCAGCAGGTACAATTCTTACGCCCTACCTGCAGGTAAAAAAAACAAAACATGCTTGACCGATACAACGAGGTATATTGGGGTTACGACAAGCAGGATTATACCGCAGCCGCAAACACATCTATTGAATGGACGTTAACAATACAAAAACAACCAAGTAAACATCGCCCGTGGAGCTAACCACCATGTAATACCAAATCAAAGCAAACCGACGCTTACAATGGGGAAAATTGGTATGAAACGAGTACGATACTCACATGTTAACTTGTGCGTAATTATTAAAAGATAAATTGTTCCACTTTTCCTCACTATCCAGTACAAGAAGGCGGCCGTTATTTCCATGGCAATATTGTTCGGCTTCATCCCAGGTCAAAAGATCCGAACTCAGAACTAGACTCGTGTAGAGAGGCCAGCCAACTAAAATTAAGAAAGAGAAAATACATGATATCAACTTGACATATCTGCCCAAAGAACAAAAATTGATACAATAAGTGTTATGACCACTAAAACATAGGCCTACCCACGGTGTGATGAGTGCGTATGTGTGTTTTGGGAGGTTGCAGTATGTTTTTGTTATGTCTCCTTGTGAAAGGCCGGAACTTTTGCCGATTTAAGGGCGACCTCACTGAAGAATTCTGCCGAAGATACCCAGCAGGACACCCCACCCGGTCACATTATACAGGACACGGATTTTAACTTTAAAATATATATACAAGTCCGACTATCGCTAGAA
This sequence comes from Pecten maximus, assembly GCF_902652985.1. NCBI lineage: Eukaryota > Metazoa > Mollusca > Bivalvia > Pectinida > Pectinidae > Pecten > Pecten maximus. Next base: position 28,643,829 of record NC_047031.1, on the reverse strand, counting down.
TGTCTAGAGTTCTAAAATGATCGTTCTTGCCAGATAGTTGTTTAATGGGTCAGTTGTTACCTTACTAACGCCAAGCACAGAGCAGAATGTGCCGTTTACATGTTTATATCCCGTCGTTTTCCTCAGAGACGCGAACGCATAATGCATGCAAATTTGTCTAACTAGAGCCCACAATTAATTTCACTTTTCGGCATCAAACTCGATTTGGTCTGGTTTTATTTGTTTAACGTTGTTGATGCATGTGTGTAGTGAGTGCGTATGTGTGTTTTGGGAGGCTGCAGTATATTTGTGTCAAGTTTCCTTGTGATAGGAACTTTTGCCGATTATAGTGCTACCTCAATGAAACATACTGCGGAAGACACCCAGCAAGACACCCCACCCGGTCACATTATACTGACAGCAGGCAAACCAGTCGTCCCGCTCCTAATATGCTGAATGCTAAGCAGTAGAAACTACCCATTACAAAACGACACAATATTGTGCTCTCCCGGTCGAATAGGCGGACTTTCACTTCACCTCACAATATCATCCTACACCCTGGTATACCTTCACCATTATGTTATATATATCGATGGCTCTAAGGAACAGGAGAAAGTATCCGCAGCATATGATTCTGCTAATATCTCTCTTCATGCTGTCTACCTTTTAATGCCTAATTATGACCTCGGCTGTTGATAGGACGTTAAACAAATAAAACCAAACCAAATTATGCAATAGAACCACATCATAAATTGTGTGATGTGCAACAAATTCTTTATCATTTTTTTTTTAAAAGATTTATACATTTTAGCTTTAGTTTGATGTGTGTCTTTCAACCTGGTCCTGTGGCCTTAATCATTCAAATTGTCAGTTCACAGATAAAGGAATAGTACCCATACCTTACACATAACATACTTTTAACAATATTTGATATTGATATAAACTGATGAAGCAGTTCATAATAAATTTGTCTCAAGACCTATTGAGGATTATACCCCCATACACCTCAACATAACTTTATTCAATCCTTATATTTATATTTTTTTGATATTTTGTACAATATTTTGTCTTCGAGAAATAGGGACTTTTCTACATATGGTTAATACTTTTAAGATTTTTTTCGTGAACAAACTTAATAGCGAATTAAAACAAATATTAGTTTTAAAGGAATTTATTTCATATAAATATGATCACTTTTGAAAAGGAATTAAAAAAATATAGTCCAAGCTCGACAAATGTATTCCTACGCCGGACTTGATATAGTTCATTGAAAAAAGACTCGAGTTAACTGTGGTAGGTTCATTGAGTCTGAATTGAGTGGAAATATAAATATTAAATATTGTTTATCATAATACATATTGTTTATAATATTACATATTGTTTATAATAAGACTCGAACGAATGTAAATTTGTCTTACCTCGCAGAAGAAATGCTAACACCGTTACCACTAGCAGGACATCCATTGTTTACCCCTTCTAGAGTCAGGTTTGTAAGCTGTTGATATGTATATTTATATTCTCTACCAAGTTATAAATATTTTATAAAGCTAACCTATCTATGGTGTTTAGTTTCTATTTATAATTAACATCATGAAAATAGCCATTCTAGCTGCACTCTTCATTTAAATATTCAAGGGGTACACATCGACATCGCATTCTTGTAACAATAGGTCCATACCGTTGCTAGGTTTGATTTGATGTTGTAGTCTTTTTACGTCCTATCGACATATTTAGTTATTGACCTCCCCTGTGTGCTAGATGCATGTACGTTGTGCATGTGTATGTGTTTCGGAAGGCTGCGGCATGTTGGTGTTTGTCTCCTTTTTTGTGAAGGCGCAAATATGATGTCGACTATATACCTCACTGAAGCATACTGCCGAAGACATCGAGCATGGCAGCCGTTCACATTATACCGTCAACGGGCGAACCAGTCGTCCCACTAAATTGCGATGCGTTAAGGAGTAACTACCATTTTGTACTTTATTTGGTTTTATTTTTAACTTCCTATGAACAGGTAGGGTCATTTAAGGACGGCCTCCTATGCGTGCGACATTCATGCGTGTGGTGAGTGCGTAGGTGTTTTGGGATGCTGCGGTATGTTCGTGTAAAGTCTCCGTGTGATAGTCCGGAACTTTTGCCGATTTATAGTGCTGCCTCACTGAAGCATACTGCGGAAAACACCCAGCAGTAATAGCACCTACCATTTTTAATAACTCTGGTATGTCTCGACCAGGGGACAGAATCCAAAGTTTACAATTGAAGGCCAAACGGGATGCATTGTCAAGGGAGACATTAGAAAGAAAGTTGTTCAGAAAGAGAGAAAATATAAGATTTCAAATTTAGTTGTCTCTTACGATCATGCAATGTGACTTGCAGGGCACACCATTTTGAACACTCTGGTACGCCTCGACAATGAGACGAGGATTTAAACGTTAACTGCAGACCTATAAAATTTGCATACGTGGTCTGTATTTAAGCTGTTGACATTTAATGGTTGTGCAAATATTTGACGGGAACAATATATTGGGCATTTTCCGAGGAAGTGTTATTGCCATAGTTTCAACTGTATTAGATATTCAAGATGATCATTACCACTTATTGGTATTCCAATTTATTTTAAATTTGTGATTGCTATTGTTATCAGAGGTGTGTTTTTCAAGAAGGCGGCCATGGCGGCCAACCCTGCAGGTAGGGCGTAAGAATTATACTTGCTGCCCCCATTGCATGATCGTAAGAGGCGACTAAATTTGGGATCTTATCTTTTCTCTTCTTTCTGAACAACTTTCTTCCTAATGTCTCCCTTGACAATGCCTCATTTTTGGCCTTTAGTTGAGCGTTCGCTGCTGTGAGGAAGGTTTTTTGGGTTCTGTCCCCTTGCCAAGACATACCAGAGTCTTTAAAAATGGTAGTTGCTGCTCCTGCTTAGCGCTCAGAATATTTGGAGTGGAACGACTGGTTCGCCCGTTGTCAGTATAATGTGACCGGGTGGAGTGTCCTGCTGGGTATCTTCGGCCGTATGCTTCAGCGAGACAGCACTATAAATCGGCAAAAGTTCCGGCCTATCACAAGGAGACTTAACACGAACATACCGCACCCTCCTAAAACACACATACGCACTCACCACACGCATGCATGTCGCACGTACGGGAGGCCGTCCTTAAATGACCCTAGCTGTTAATAGGACGTTAACCAAAATAAACCAAACCAAACCATGGCGGCCATCTTTAATTCCAGACCGATCCGAAAAATTACAACATTCCAAGCAAGTTTCAGCTCAATCCCACCAGTGGAACTTGAGAATCAGTTTAAAGTGTGAAATGTTTACGCACGAGGACGTACGAAGCATAATGACAATAGGGTCATACCGACCCTTCGGGTAAGAGGACTTAATGAATACCTATGAGAAACAAAAATGTTGTACAGGGCCTGACGGAAATCTGTGTATTAAATAATAATATTTCGATAGTAATGGTCGATGGCATCCTTTCAAAAAGGAGTTTTAAATACATCCTATCATCAATTAGTCATTTAAAATAGCCCCTGTATGGATATAGTTTGTTATTGTTTAACGTGCTAAAAAAAACAATGGTCATTTGTGGATTGCCTGTGTAGGTTTGATTTGGGTTGTAATGTTAAGTGCTCTGCAGCAAGGGCGTAAAAATTTTACCAGCTGGGATCTTATATTTCTCCTCTTTCTCTCTTTCTTCTAATGTCTTCTTTGACTCTCCTTTATTTGAGGTGGCCAAGATGTACCAGAGTCTTTAAAAATGGTAGTCGCTAATCCTGCCTAGCGCTCAGCATTTTGAGAGTTGAACAACTGGTTTGCCTACTGTCAGTTTAATGTGACCGGGTGGGGTGTCCTGTTTGGTGTCTTCGGCAGTATGCTTCAATGAGCTAGCACTTATTGATCGGCAAAAAATTCTGACTATCGCACGATTATACTACGCACTCATTACACGCATGCATATCGAACGTACGGGAGGCCGTCCTTAAATGACCACAACTGATGACTAACAAATAATACCACACCAGACATGTAATGACGGCCTTCACTGTGTTGGTTAGGTTTGGTTTGGATTGATTCAATAGCTAATGTCATTTGAAGATGGCATGTGTGGGCTTTGTTTGGTTTGTTTGTATTGTTAACGTCCTATCAACATCATGGGTTTTCAAATTGATGTACTAAGTAGATTGGTATTTCTCCGTCTGTGGCCATGGCCTAAAGCCTTCTTAACAGGGCCAACGCTAAATGAAATGCATATTATGAAATGTAATCGCATCTTACGCTAGGAATCCTCCAACTCAGCCAGCAAGCCAGCAATTGTTAAGCTCTACCTACAGAGAAACACTAGGTACTTAATGAACTGGAAGACTCGACAGACACGCACATCGATAAAACATGCCTCTAAATAATTAATCCAAGATAACGTGACAAATTCGATCGAAGATTCAATATCAGGACGCAAGTTTATACGCTTTCATTCAGTCCAGGTCCGCTACAGTGTGGTATTTTGTGTATATGTAATTCATTTAAATGTACACTACTTGTGTCCTGGTCCGTTACAGTGTGGTTAATGCTGAAATGAAAATAGAACTGCTCATCATCTGATGCCATTCATTTGTAAAAGGTTTTTCACTTCAAACCGACGCCTTAAAATACTATACCCTTGTTTGCTGATCTTGTGTTCGTCAGGGTCTTACATTTCGAGTCATAATTTGTAAGTGAAGTCTGGCAAATAAACAATCTATTAAGACAGCTATATTTTTATGAAAAAATAAATTGAAAAAAATAAATACAAAACATAGCTCAATGTTTAAAATGTGTCAATCTTACCTTGAAAACATTACAATAGCCAGGGGCATGATACACCACGCTTAAATGTGCCATAAGCATCCTTTATTCACCTAGTATCTGCTACCTGACACCGTTTCACCGTTGAAAAGACAGTGATTGATAGTGATTCGAAGGGAGATGATATTGTATAAATATTGTCCGACATGGACACAAAATAAAGTTTTGTTATTAAGCGTAAGAATCGTACCTGCTGCTCCCATTTCATGATCGTAAGAGGCGACTAAATTTGGGATCTTCTCTTTTCTCTTAACAACTTCCTTCTTCCTAATGTCTCCCTTGACAATGCCTCACTTTTTGCTTTAAGTTGAGCGTTCGCCGCTGTGAGGAAGGCTTTGGGTTATGTCCCCTAGCCGAGACATACCAGAGTCTTTAAAAAGGGTAGTTTCTACTCCTGCTTAGCGCTCAGGATATTGGGAAGTGGGACGACTGGTTCGCCCGTTGTCAGTATAACGTGACCGGGTGGGGTGTGCTGCTAGGTGTCTTCGGCAGTATGCTTCAGTGAGGTAGCACTATAAATCGGCAAAAGTTCCGGCCTATCACATAGAGACTTATCACGGAACATACCGCAGCCTCCCTAAACACACATACGCATTCACCACACGCATGCATGTTACACGCACGCAAGGCCGTCCTTAAATGACCTTAGCTGTTAATAGGACGTTAAACAAAATTAACCAAACCAAACCAATGAACCCTTTGAAAAACACATTTGTAAGCTTATCAAGGATTAAGATTAATCTACATTTAAAGCTTAGTTGAAAGTTAAAGAAGGTTTAAATTAATGGACGTTTGAACAACCTGTCCCTGGTTCCGTTTTAAACGGAACTCGGTACCCAGAACCAACTTCAGACTCCCAAAATATTCCTTGAATAAAAGTAGATTTCAAGAGGGAGTGTGTTATTTTAGAAATAATTAACGATGATTCGTGTATTTTGCAGGATATACGAGGAGGAGGATATTTTACAATTAATCAGGCCAGAGTTATTAATTAAAATTGCTAAATATCCGAGTTGTATATCATGCAACAATACACGAGTCAAAGTTGAGTATTTCTATTCTACCATGTACTGTTTAGTTCTGAGATCTACCCCTTCCTAATAGAAAAAACGGCAAAGAAACCATGGGAAATGTGTCGCTACATGGCTGTTACAATTCACAAGAACCGACAAGGCGTGCGTACTAATGAATATTCCAAAGCTGACGTCAATCCCAAGTCGCAAACTCTCAATCCGCCTTTTCACCGTGAAAGACACAAAGAGAAAGACGTGCGAATTCATCTCCTAACACGTTTATTGTAATCGACGCTTTATGTTTATTGTTCTCCAGCTCGTCTACTCTGCTTTGCTCGACATCCATGAACCTGCCCTTTTGACTTGTTTCCAAAACCCTTTCATTGATTTCCATAAATTCAAACAAAACATTGTCGTCGACGTCGTCTGCTGAAAACGAGAACTTTCGGGGATGTCGGCCAGCAATTCATGTAGAAATGCTCTCCAAAGGTTGCCTGTGGCAATTGACCCCACTACATATTGTTTAGCAAAGTCTGCTCTTGGTTGATAGAAATTAACAATCTGGCAAATTTCTCCGTTGTAACATACACGGTCACCGACGTTCAAACTTTTGGGCGCCGCCATGTTTGTTTACAAATGCATGGTTTTTGAGGGGAAAGATTATAACAGCCTTGACTCACGAGCGTGTATTATTGTCACGAGAGTGGATTACTGGCTAATCATACACGGTTTTAAACCAATCAAAATTGGCGTTGCATAGCAGATGTGGTAGAAAAAATGTAACAATTAACTAATTTAAGGTATATATTAACTCTCATTAAAAACCACTTTCCAGTTCTGCCCTGCAGGTAGGCCGTACGAATTGTACCTGCTGCCCACATTGCATGATCGTAAGAGGCGACTAAATTTGGGATCTTATCTTTTCTATTCTTTCTTAACAGCTTTCTTCTTCCTAATGTCTCCCTTGACAATGCCTCACTTTTGGCCTTTTGTTGAGCGTTCGCCCCTGTGAGGAAGGCTTTGGGTTCTGTCCCCTGGCCGAGACATACCAGAGTCCTTAAAAATGGTAGTTGCTACTCCTGCTTAGCGCTCAGCATACTTGGGGTGGGACGACTGGTTGGCCCGTTGTCAGTATAATGTGACCGACCGGGTGGTGTGTCCTGCTGGGTGTCTTCGGCAGTATGCTTCAGTGAGGTAGCACTATAAATCGGCAAAAGTTCCGGCCTATCACAAGGAGACTTAACACGAACATACCACAGCCTCCCAAAACACACATACGCACTCACCACACGCATGCATGTCGCACGCACGGGAGACCGTCCTTAAATGACCTTAGCTGTTAACAGGACGTAAAACAAAATAAACCAAAATAGATACCAGAATAGTCTATTGTGTAGTGACTGGAAATTAGGTACGATAGGTAAATGGGGCAGGTTGTTCGAACGATTATCAAACTGAAGCATCATTCAGCCTTAATGATTCATTAAATATCTAATGATAGATTGGTTTATGAATCATTTAAAATTTGTTGTTTGAAGGGTCATTTAAGTGATCATTAACACATGAAAGTTTAATGAAGACTTAATTAGAACTGTTCCCAATATGGCTAACTAATACCCCCGCAATTCGCATGAGTCAATGGACAAGTGGAACTGTTATTTATAGGCTAACTAAAACTAGAACTGTCGTCCAGAGGGCCAACTCATACCCCCGCTCGTGCAACCCCCATCGTTACTATGTGTTCATTTATACAATAAACGAGATATACAGTTAAATCGCACTTAGTCGTATTCAGTTTTCTTGGTTACCCGAATGTTTTTTTTATCTATATTGTGAATAAATTGTTGTACATGACATTATGAAATTATTTCACATGAGAAAATCTTTTCAATTGATCAATTTATAACAAGGAAAAAATTAAAAAGGTTATGAGAAAGGTAAAGTGTGAATGGGATTTATTCAAAACATTATGACGTGATATAGATTACGCACATCTACAATGTATAAGGATTATTGTCATGAAGTTTCGTTGAAATCGTTGTCAGTATAATGTGACCGGGTGGGGTGTGCTGCTGGGTGTATTCGGCAGTATGCTTCAGTGAGGTAGCACTATAAATCGGCAAAAGTTCCCGCCTATCACAAGGAGACTTAACACGAACATACCGCAGCCTCCCAAAAACACATACGCACTCACCACACGCATGTATGTCGCACGCACGAGAGGCCGTCCTTAAATGACCTTAGCTGTTAATAGGACGTTAAACAAAATAAACCAAACCAAATCGTTGAAATCAGATAAGTAGTTTAGAAGAAGTAGCCGGTACATCGTTGCGTCAAACTCGCCCAAAAAACAAGCGCTGGCTACCATGGTAACCAAAAAATTACGACGTGATATAGATCACGCACACCTACAATGTATAAGGATTATTGTCATGAAAAAACTAAGTTCTGTGCCCTGGTTACCATGGTAACCATAAGAGGAGTAGACCAAAAAACTAAGTTTTGTGCCCTGGTTACCATGGTAACCAAAACATTACGATGTTATATAGATTACGCAAATCTACAATGTATAAGGGTTATTGTCATGAAGTTTTGTTAAAATCAGATAAGTAGTTTAGGAGAAGTAGCCGGTACATCGTTGTGTCAAACTCGCCCAAAAAACTAAGTTTTGTGCGCTGGTTACTATGGTAACCAAAAAATTACGACGTGATATAGATCACGCACACCTACAATGTATGAGGATTATTGTCATGAAAAAACTAAGTTCTGTGCCCTGGTTACCATGGTAACCATAAGAGGAGTAGACCAAAAAACTAAGTTTTGTGCCCTGGTTACCATGGTAACCAAAACATTACGATGTTATATAGATTACGCACATCTACAATGTATAAGGGTTATTGTCATGAAGTTTCGTTGAAATCGGATAAGTAGTTTAGGAGGAGTAGCCGATACATCTTTGTGTATACAGACGGACGGACAACCTGATTCCAGTATACCCCCCCCCCCCCCCCCCCCCCCTTCGTTGCAGGGGGTATAATAACATATTTCTGAAATTCAGAATGGCTGGAATAGGTGCTGTTCATAATAAAGATAATTTAGTAACAAGTTTTGTTGAAATCAGTCCATAAGTTTTGGGAGAGTTGTCTAGACAATAAAAACGGGTCAACCGGTTTAAGAGTTGTCCGGACAAGATGTGTCTACAGACGGACAGACAACCCGATTCCAGTATAATGACGGATCCACATTGAAACAATCATATTAACTGTGGGGATTTCCCCTTCCCATAATGCAACCTGGGTAACATCCTCGAGACTAGTAAACATCCAAGATGTCAAAGAGGGCAAGAGGAAAGAATTTTGATACAGTTATGCTACTAAAAGAGCTAGTTGAAAAGGACATCACCATAAAAAAACTCAAAATTGACTTACACAGTTACAAATATGAGAAACAGGCCAAATGGGAGAAGAAAGCAGAGAAGATATGTTTTCTTGGGAAAGGTGTTAGTTAGGGGTGTAAAAGATGTCAAGACTAAATGGTCCAACATAACAACTGTGGCGAAGAAAGAATTTTCTGCTCACTCAACCTACAGGAAGGGTACTGAGGGTTGACCTCCAAAACCAATGTATGTCGTTGTTGAGAAAGTGGTCAATATCTTTTAAGGTTTGGTTTGGTTTTATTTTTCTAAATATCCTATTAACAGCTGAGGTCACCCAACCGGTTACATTATACTGACAACGGGCCAACCAGTCGTCCCACTCCCAAAATGCTGAGCGCTAAGCAGGAGTAGCAACTACCATTTTAATGACTCTGGTATGTCTCGGCCAGGGGACAGTACCCAAACCCAACAGTAGGTACAATTCTTACGCCCTACCTGCAGGGCAGAAACTTTATTGTAGAATCTGACTATCTGTATATATGAATTCATCTGTATTCATAGCTGTAATTATGACAAAAATAATGGCTGGATACTACAACAAAAGCTGATTATGGATAGACAACGCATTGTTGTCGGCAATAAAATCAACTCTTTTGTAATTAAGGAAGATGGCTTCGTCTACACCAGCCAGTAAGAAAAGAAAAGTGTTACTTTAACGGGGTCTAATTTTATCATATTTTATCATTTTATGTGTTAAATGTGATATTTGTGTTCATGTGTCTGTTTAATTGTGTCCAGATTGTATTGTATAAATGTTGGTTCGTTTATTGGTGTTACATGATACAGGGTGTTTTATGTTTTCTGCGTTATATCTTGCTGTATTTTGTGTTACAGTTTACGCCCTGTGTTCTAAGTCCAAAGTCTATATCCTTTTCTTGTGTTTTATTGGTCACTATGTTTATTTCCTTTGTTGGTCAGTTTTGGCGGGAGAGTTATTGTTCGGACAGTTAAGACTCCTGTCGGTCAAGCTGACAACATGCATATTCCTTATCCAGTGTTTTCAGACAGGATAAAGTTACTATTATTTTCCATTATTTCTGATAAGTAACATTTTTATAAGTAAAGCTAATTTAGATAAGTATAATTAATTATTTTCTTATTTCTATAATTTCAATCATGGAGCTAGAAATAAATAAGTTGATAGTTTTGGAAATGGTTATTTTGATTCTTGTGATATATCTATTTGTAATCAGATTATATGTAGTAGTAAACAGTTATTTGTATTATTTTAGAATTTACAGCAACTGGGCAGAGAACGTGGCAGTATTATGAGTAGAATGGCTCTGTGCCACACACTGGTATATAATATATCTTATTTATGAATTGGTTAATGTTATATTTATGTAACTTAATTTCCTAGATTATTTCTATAGCTGTAATTCTTATGAATTTAAATGTGATGTTATGATACTTCTTAGTTATTATTGATATCATTTAATTGAAGTCAATGAATTCGTAAATCTTTAATATCTTAAAGGTTATATCTATTGTTATAGTTTAGTAATTATATTTGAAATGGAATTATTGATGTGAATTAAACTAGCGAGTTATCTCCCTTAGTTATGTATGTGTGTGTACGTTCTTCTGTTCGTCCTTCTTAGTGTTTAGTATATTTTTATATATTTATTGCAGAGTGATTCGTTTGCGTTCTCGTTCCCGTTCTCTACAACACGTACATGTGCTTTGTGTGAATCCTTGTCGAATTCAGAATAAATAACTCATTATTTTTACAACCGGCTTTTCTACTGTTTAACTCTTGAACAGAAAATCGATGTTTTAAAACTAAATCATAACGGTGGTAGTGCAAGGAGTATTGCATCTGAATTCAACGTCGGAACACAAATTCAGAACATTGTAGTAAACAATGAGAACATTGAAAAACTGTTAGAGAAGGAACAAACAGCAATAGAAATATCGTCACAGAAGGCCGATGTCTGTACCCTGTTCTCAACGAAAAAGGGTATGAATGATTTACAATAGCCAGGGCAAACAAAAAAACAAAACAAAAAACATTCCCATTATGGATAGACTTATTCAAGAGAAGGTCATTAGTCTGTCCATGGAAATGCATTACGATGATTTAACCGCCAGAAATGGATTACTGCATCGGTTTCAAAAAAGGCATTCTATAAAGTGGTGAGGTGGCAGATGCTTCTGGAAATGTAGTGATTTGTTGGAAAAAACGTTTGCACACAAATATGGAGGGTTATGAATTGAAAAACTCGTTTAACTGTGATGAAACCGGGATGTTTTATCGGATGTTGCCTGAAAGGTCGTTCTGTAAAAACAATCCCAGTATAGTGAGGGTAAGCAAGCTAAAGGACGTTTCACAGCTTTATTGTGTGCAAGTGCTACAGGGGGAAAAGAGAAGCCGTTAGTTAAAGGCAAAGCCGAAAAAAAACGTTGTTGCAAAGGGATAAATAAACTCCCGTCTGGGTTTACAAGAAAATGTATTTGACACATGGCTCCATCATTTTAATCTCAAAACGAGGATATAAAACAAGAAAGTGCTGCTGCTCCTTGACAACTGTAGTTTACACCCGGATAGAAAATCTCAACTTCATCTCAAAATTCTCACCATAATAAAGGACCGGCAGGAATCAGACACACTTATCGAACAAGCACAAAATGACAAGAAGGCATACATGATAAAAACAACACTTGGTTTGGTTTATTTTGTTCAACGTCCTACTAACAGCTAAGGTCATTTAAGGACGGCCTCCCGTGCCTGCGACATGCATGCGTGTGGCGAGTGCGTATCTGTGTTTTGTGAGGCTGCGGTATGTTCGTGTTAAGTCTCCTTGTGATAGGCCGGAACTTTTGCCGATTTATAGTGCTACCTCACTAAGGCATACTGCCGAACACACCCAGCAGCACACCCCACCCGGTCACATTATACTGACACAACACAACAGAAATCTCAACTTCATCACAAAAATCTCACCAGCATAAAGTTCATGATCCAAGAACAGAATTTTTCTAATGACTAATTGATTACGTCAAGTAGGAATCATATTCACATATTTGTATTTATTGATATTGATCATGTGTTCAAATAAACACACATCACAATGTACTTTTGTTAAATTTCAGTTTTTTCCTTATAGCTATGGATGACTGTCGAAAGAGTTCGTTAGGTAAGCAGGACACCTGTATACAGTCTAACCATAGTAGGTCGCTGTAGTATGGCGCCGTACTGAATGACCATCTTCAGGTCCGTTGTAAACAGCGGCAACATATATGATGTCAGTGACTCCTTTCTGTGTAATTGCACAGTTTTGCAACACTGTACAAGCTTTTCCAACAATGGAATTTGTTTGAGGGAAACTGATATATCTTGGTTATCTTCATAGCCGTTCTCAAATCGGGCTATTCCAGGTGTAGTGCGTGCGTCACTGAAGTTACGATTATGAGATCACATGGCAAATTACGTATGTAAAATGCAAACTTAGTTATTATTTTGCATACTTTGGTTGGTTTTGTTTTGTTGATGGATTTTGTTTAACGTTCTATTAACAGCTAAGGTCATTTAAGGACGGCCTCCCGTGCATTGTGCATACCCTTTCAGGTCTAATTTCTCCATGCAAAACTTGAAAACGCCTTTTCCACACTCCAATCCTTGTGCGTTTATGAATTCGTTGTATCGGTCCTGTTGAGTTGTGGCTGGCACCAGGTTATGCGTCATTAAGTATTTCTGTCAGACATAGCCACTGTCGTCTAATATCAATCCATCAGCCAAAGTCCTGTAATCAATCTCTAGATACTCCCTGACGTCCGACATACGAAATATATATGGCTGTCATGTGAAGAACTTGGACATCTTGCGACCAAGTTTGTGAATTTCTCTGTAAGTCGATGATAATTTGCTTGTGTATTGTAACTATGTTTTAACGAGATCAGCTTTATAGGACATAGGGAAATTCGATTTTTAGCCCACCATCATCAGATGGTGGGCTATTCAAATCGCCCTGCGTCCGTGGTCCGTCGTCCGTCCGTCCCTCCGTCCCTCCGTCCGTAAACAATTCTTGTTATCGCTATTTCTCAGAAAGCACTAAAGGGATCTTTCTCAAATTTCATATGAAGGTTCCCCTTGGTGCCTAGTTATGCATATTGCGTTTTGAGACCAATCAGATAACAACATGGCCGACAGGCAGCCATCTTGGATTTTGACAATTGAAGTTTGTTATCGCTATTTCTGAGAAAGTACTGAATGGATCTTTCACAAATTTCATATGTAGGTTCCCCTTGGTGCCTAGTTATGCATATTGCGTTTTGAGACCAATCTGAAAACAACATGGCCGACAGGCAGCCATCTTGGATTTTGACAATTGAAGTTTGTTATTGCTATTTCTGAGAATGTACTGAAGGGATCTTTCTCAAATTTCATATGTAGGTTCCCCTTGGTGCCTAGTTATGCATATTGTGTTTTGAGACCAATTCGAAAACAACATGGCCGACAAGCAGCCATCTTGGATTTTGACAATTGAAGTTTGTTATCACTATTTCTGAGAAAGTATTTAAGGGATCTTTCTCAAATTCCATATGTAAGTTTCACTTGGTGCCTAGTTATGCATATTGCATTTTGAGACCAATCAGAAAACAACATGGCTGACAGGCAGCCATCTTGGATTTTGACAATTTAAGTTTGTTATCACTATTTCTTAGAAAGTACTGAATGGATCTTTCTGAAATTTCATATGTAGGTTTCCCTTGGTGCCTTGTTATGCATATTGCGTTTTGAGACCAATCAGAAAACAACATGGCCGACAGGCAGCCATCTTGGATTTTGACAATTGAAGTTTGTTATCACTATTTCTGAGAAAGTACTGAATGGATCTTTCTGAAATTTCATATGTAAGTTTCCCTTGGTGCTTAGTTATGCATATTGCGTTTTGAGACCAATCTGAAAACAACATGGCCGACAGGCAGCCATCTTGGATTTTGACAATTGAAGTTTGTTATCACTATTTCTGAGAAAGTATTTAAGGGATCTTTCTCAAATTTCATATGTAAGTTTCCCTTGGTGCCTAGTTATGCATATTGCGTTTTGAGATCAATCTGAAAACAACATGGCCGACAGGCAGCCATCTTGGATTTTGACAATTGAAGTTTGTTATCGCTATTTCTGAGAAAGTTTTTAAGGGATCTTTCTCAAATTTCATATGTAAGTTTCCCTTGGTGCCTCGTTATGCATATTGCATTTTGAGGCCAATCTGAAAACAACATGGCCGACAGGCAGCCATCTTGTATTTTGACAATTGAAGTTTGTTATCTCTATTTGAGAAAGTACTGAAGGGATCTTTCTCAAATTTCATAAGTAGGTTCCCCTTGGTCCCTTGTATTGCATTTTTGGACCAGTCTGTCCTGAAAACAACCTTGCAAACAAACAGCCATTATCGTTAAATCTCAAATTTCTTATATAGCTAGGATTCCCTTGTTTGAAAAGTACTGGAGGGATGTCTCAATTTGCACAGATTAGTAAAATGAAGGGAAAAGTAGAGAAAAGATCAATCTGACATGGAACCTATGAAGATCATTCAATGGTGGGCGCCAAGATCCCTCTGGGATCTCTTGTGACAATTGAAGTTTGTTATCGCTATTTCTCAGAAAGTACTGAAGGGATCTTTCTCAAATTCCATATGTAGGTTTCCCTTGGTGCCTAGTTATGCATATTGCATTTTGAGACCAATCGAAAAACAACATGGCCGACAGGCAGCCATCTTGGATTTTGACAATTGAAGTCTGTTATCGCTATCTCTCAGAAAGTACTGAAGGGATCTTATTCAAATTTCATATGTTGGTTCCCCTTGGTGCCTAGTTATGCATATCGCATTTTGAGACCTATCGGAAAACAACATGGCCGACAGGCAGCCATCTTGGATTTTGACAATTGAAGTTTGTTATCGCTATTTCTCAGAAAGTACTGAAGGGATCTTTCTCAAATTCCATATGTAGGTTCCCCTTGGTGCCTAAATATGCATATTGCATTTTTAGACCAATCGAAAAACAACATGGCCGACAGGCAGCCATCTTGGATTTTGACAATTGAAGTTTGTTATCGCTATTTCTCCGAAAGTACTAAAGGGATCTTTCTCAAATTTCATATGTATGTTCCCCTTGGTGGCTAGTTATGCATATCACATTTTGAGACCAATAGCAAAACAACATGGCCGACAGGCAGCCATCTTGGATTTTGACAATTGAAGTTTGTTATTGCTTTTTCTCAGAAAGTACTGAAGGGATCTTTCTCAAATTTCATATAAAGGTTCCCCTTGGTGCCTAGTTATGCATATTGCATTTTGAGACCAATCGGAAAACAACATGGCCGACAGGCAGCCATCTTGGATTTTGACAATTGAAGTTTGTTATCGCTATTTCTCCGAAAGTACTGAAGGGATCTTTCTCAAATTTCATATGTATGTTCCCCTTGGTGCCTAGTTATGCATATCACATTTTGAGACCAATAGCAAAACAACATGGCCGACAGGCAGCCATCTTGGATTTTGACAATTGAAGTTTGTTATTGCTTTTTCTCAGAAAGTACTGAAGGGATCTTTCTCAAATTTCATATAAAGGTTCCCCTTGGTGCCTAGTTATGCATGTTGCATTTTGAGACCAATCGGAAAACAACATGGCCGACAGGCAGCCATCTTGGATTTAGACAATTGAAGTTTGTTATCGCTATTTCTCCGAAAGTACTGAAGGGATCTTTCTCAAATTTCATATCTATGTTCCCCTTGGTGCCTAGTTATGCATATCACATTTTGAGACCAATAGCAAAACAACATGGCCGACAGGCAGCCATCTTGGATTTTGACAATTGAAGTTTGTTATTGCTTTTTCTCAGAAAGTACTGAAGGGATCTTTCTCAAATTTCATATAAAGGTTCCCCTTGGTGCCTAGTTATGCATATTGCATTTTGAGACCAATCGGAAAACAACATGGCCGACAGGCAGCCATCTTGGATTTTGACAATTGAAGTTTGTTATCTCTATTTCTCAGAAAGTACTGAAGGGATCTTTCTCAAACTTTTTTGTAAGTTCCCCTTGGTCTGTTGTTCTGCATATTGCATCTTGGGACCAATACGAAAACAACATGGCCGCCTGGCAGTCATCTTGGATTTTGACAATTGAAGTTTGTTATCGCTATTTATCAGAAATTGCTGAAGGGATCTTTCTGAAATTTCATTATTAGGTTCCCCTCTGTGCCTAGTTATGCATATTGGATTTTGAGACCAGTCAGAAAACAACCTGGCTGACAGGCAGCCATCTTGGATTTTGACAATTGAAGTTTGTTATCGCTATTTTACAGAAGGTACTGAAGGGATCTTTCTCAAATTTCATATGTAGGTTCCCCTTGGTCCCTGGTGTTGCATTTTGGGACCAATCCGAAAACAACATGGCCGACAGACAGCCATTATCGCTAAATCTTAAATTTTATATATAGGTTCCCCTTGTTTGAAAAGTACTAGAGGGCTGTTTCTGAATTTACACAGATTAGTAAGACTTAGAGGAAGGGAAAAGTAGAGAAAAGATCAATCTGACATGGAACCTATAAAGATCATTCAATGGTGGGCGCCAAGATCCCTCTGGGATCTCTTGTTCAAACTTCTGTTATAAATCGGCAAACGTTCCGGCCTATCACAAGGAGACTTAACATGAACCTACCGCAGCCTCCCAAAAAAAAACATACGCACTCACCGCACGCACGGGAGACCGTCCTTAAATGACCTTAGCTGTTAATAGGACGTTAAACAAAATAAACCAAACCAAATTAATTTGAACAAACTTGGAAGCCCTTAACCCTCCAAACCAAACCAAATATTAAAAAGCAATAATGAAACAAGTTTTATCCCATAACTACGCTTGTTTCACAACTGATATGGCACGTGTTAAAGATCGTAGCAGTGTGCTATTGTTTTTAGCTCACCTGGACCGAAGGTCCGGTGAGCTTATGCCATGGTGCAGCGTCCGTCGTCTGTCGTCCGTCGTCCGTCGTCCGGTGTCCGTCGTCCGTCCGTCAACATTTGCTTCAAATCGCTACTAGTCATCAAGTTCTTATTGGATTTTGACCAAATTTGGTCAGAAACATAAATGGTGACTCTGACCCCCAAGGGGCCTGAGGGGCGGGGCCCAATAGGGGAAATTGAGGCAATTCCTTTAAATCGCTACTAGTCATCAAGTTATGAATGGATTTGAACCCGATTTGGTCAGAAACATTCTTTGGGGAAGGGGAACAGATTTTGCATAAATGGTTACTCTGACCCCCAAGGGGCCAAAGGGGCGGGGCCTAATGGGGAAATTAAGGCAATTCCTTTAAATCGCTACTTGTCATAAAGTTATGAATGGATTTTAACCTAATTTGGTCAGAAACATCCTTTGGGGAAGGGGAACAGATTTTGCATAAATGGTGACTCTGACCCCCAAGGGGCCAAAGGGGCGGGGCCTAATGGGGAAATAGAGGTAATTCCTTCAAATCGCTACTAGTCATAAAGTTATGAATGGATTTGAACCCAATTTAGTCAGAAACATCCTTTGGGGAAGGGGATCAGATTTTGCATAAATGGTGACTCTGACCCCCAAGGGGCCTGAGGGGCAGGGTCCAATAGGGGAAATTAAGGCAATTCCTTTAAATCGCTACTAGTGATAAAGTTATGAATGGATTTGAACCCAATTTGGTCAGAAACATCCTTTGGGGAAGGGGAACAGATTTTGCATAAATGGTGACTCTGACCCCCAAGGGGCCAAAGGGGCGGGGCCTAATGGGGAAATAGAGGCAATTCCTTTAAATCGCTACTAGTGATAAAGTTATGAATGGATTTGAACCCAATTTGGTCAGAAACATCCTTTGGGGAAGGGGAACAGATTTTGCATAAATGGTGACTCTGACCCCCAAGGGGCCTGAGGGGCAGGGCCCAATAGGGGAAATTAAGGCAATTCCTTTAAATCGCTACTAGTGATAAAGTTATGAATGGATTTGAACCCAATTTGGTCAGAAACATCCTTTGGGGAAGGGGAACAGATTTTGCATAAATGGTGACTCTGACCCCCAAGGGGCCAAAGGGGCGGGGCCTAATGGGGAAATAGAGGCAATTCCTTTAAATCGCTACTAGTGATAAAGTTATGAATGGATTTGAACCCAATTTGGTCAGAAACATCCTTTGGGGAAGGGGAACAGATTTTGCATAAATGGTGACTCTGACCCCCAAGGGGCCAAAGGGGCGGGGCCTAATGGGGAAATAGAGGTAATTCCTTCAAATCGCTACTAGTCATAAAGTTATGAATGGATTTGAACCCAATTTGGTCAGAAACATCCTTTGGGGATGGGGAACAGATTTTGCATAAATGGTTACTCTGACCCCCAAGGGGCCAAAAGGGTGGGGCCCATTAGGGGAAATAGAGGTAATTCCTTCAAATCGCTACTAGTCCTAAAGTTATGAATGGATTTGAACCCAATTTGGTCAGGAACATCCTTCAGGGAAGGGGAACAGATTTTGCATAAATGGTGACTCTGACCCCCAAGGGGCCAAAGGGGCGGGGCCTAATGGGGAAATAGAGGTAATTCCTTCAAATCGCTACTAGTCATAAAGTTATGAATGGATTTGAACCCAATTTGGTCAGAAACATTCTTGGGGGAAGGGGAACAGATTTTGCATAAATGGTGACTCTGACCCCCAAGGGGCCTGAGGGGCGGGGCCCAATAGGGGAAATTGAGGCAATTCCTTTAAATCGCTACTTGTCATAAAGTTATGAATGGATTTGAACCCAATTTGGTCAGAAACATCCTTTGGGGATGGGGAATAGATTTTGCATAAATGGTGACTCTGACCCCCAAGGGGCCAAAGGGGCGGGGCCTAATGGGGAATTAGAGGTAATTCCTTCAAATCGCTACTTGTCATTAAGTTATGAATGGATTTGAACCCAATATAGTCAGAAGCATTCTTGGGGGAAGGGGAACAGATTTTGCATAAATGGTGACTTTGACCCCCAAGGGGCCAAAGGGGCGGGGCCACATATGGGAAATAGAGGTTATTCCTTTAAATCACTACTAGTCATAAAGTTATAAATGCATGTTGTAAACTCAGAGAGTCTGGACTTCATTATTTCTTTAAAGCAGTTGGGATCCCCACGCTATAACCATAAATAGCATTGTTTGAGGTTAACAAACAAAAGGAATTGAACATGAACATTATTTTGACATTTGGTCAAATCCAACCAGGTGAGCGATACAGGCCCCATGGGCCTCTTGTTGTTTACACACCGCGGTGTGTAACCACTTTCAGAGCGTCAGATTGGCTAACTCTGACCTGCAACAGTTCTGATTGGCTAACCTCTGACGTTTGACCCCGGACTACTTTTTACCCAGCGCGTGTTGTTTTGTTGTCGTCTGTCAATCAAAAAACGTCAACATGGCCACGTTTTTAGACTTGCCGGTAATCAACATTGGCGATACAGTGACTGTCATGGGTAAGAAGGGTGTCGTACGGGAAAAGTCGAATAATCTGGGGTTTGAATCCTTTGATATTCAATTTGATGACGGTAAAACATGTACGGAGGCAAGATATCGGATTGATGTACCTAAATCTGTCCCCCCCCCCCCCCCCCCCCCCCCCCCCTGTCCCTGGTACGTCCGCTGTCGCTCAACCAAAACAGAAAACAAATTTAGTCACAGAGTCTAAAGAGCTATCTAACGATAACGGTTCTGATATGGAACTGTACAATTTGGATGTAGATAAATTTATCGAAGAACAAAACAAAACCACTGCACGGAAAACGGAAAATGATATGAGAAATCTGTCGGATTTCCTGAAAACACAACTGAAGGAATGTCGCTAAATTGAACATATTCCTCCAAATGATTTGTGCAAATTGCTGTGCATTGTCTTTGTTAATATGACGAAAAAAGACGGCGATGATTATGAACCGAGCACTGTTCGTGGCATCGCTGCCAGTATAGATAGATATCTTCGCCAAAAAAGTTATGGTTTCAGTATCGTGAATGATAGTATTTTTTCTAAACTTCAAGAAGTTATCAAAACCAAACAGAAGAAATTAAAACGTTCTGGCAAAGAAATTTAGAACACCGTGCAGATCCAATCACTGATGAAGAGATTGATCGCCTTTTTGAATTCGATCAACTTGGTAGTAAAACACCAGATGCCTTGTTGAGGACAGTCTGGTTTTTAAATACAATTCATTTCGGTATGCGCGGTGTAACTGAACATCACAACATGAAATGGGGCGACGTGAAGTTGTGTTTGGACACAGACAACCGAGAGTATCTGGAATACAATGAACGTCAGACGAAAACTCGTCCCGGTTCAAACCCAAGGAATGTTCGGGCGATCCCCCCTAGGGCATGGGCGACACCCACAAACCCTGACAAATGTCCTGTAAAATATTATAAAATGTACAGTAACCATCGGCCGGCAGCCTGTAGTGGACCAGAAACGCCATTTTACATTGCGACAAACACAAACACCGAGAAATCGGAGAAATGGTTTAAAAACCAGCCTATGGGAGTGAACAAGTTGTCGAAATTCATGCCTTCGATGGCAGTGAAAGCAGGTAGGATTACATAAAAATAAATACGATTTGTCTCCATCTCCCTTCGTTCATATCACGGTTTGTCGTATATTTATTTTTAAAATTGCCAATGTATATTAAATATGCACAATGGTTACCCAGTTTATGCGCTTTTCTCATAGGCCTCAAAGTAAAAGGGGAAACTGGGAAAAGGTTGACCAACCATTCGGCCAGGAAATACCTTGTCCAGAAGTTGAACGACAGTGGTATAGCGCCTACACAAATCATGCAGGTATTAAAAATTTAAAACACATTTAACAAACACCATCTTCTGACTTACCTTTAATATGAATTTATATCCCAAACACAAAATATAAAATTCCATATTATTTTTTTATCACTAGTTTTGTGGAAGGCCTAAATTCAAAAAGAGATCTCGGATCAACTCAACTGACAGATTTCCTAATGCACGATTTTTTTCCCACTGTAGATCTCCGGACACAAAAATGTGCAAAGCATTAACGCATATTCGACGTTGAACTCTCAACAACAACGGACAATTTCGAATATGTTGTCCTCTGATTATGGCAGCAGTGCTAGCTGTCCTGTGATCCCATCAGCAATGAATACCGAAACTACACGTGTCACCAGCTCCACCATGACCAGTGCCATGACAGTAGGCCAGCATTCCACCTCTATCTCCAGAAAGCCTGCAGATACGCGTCTTCCTTGTGGTGTACTGAATGGACAGATCTTCGGGGGGACTTTTAACATCACAGTTAACAATAATTACATTGCTGCAAAGTCCAGGAAACGTCCCATTATCGAATCGGACAGTGATTAAGCTTGTAGCTGGTAGTTTCGACCTGGAGCGCGGTGTCATCTTTGTAACGCGGAGTGATTTATAGCAAGTGCTGTATCAATAAAATTCATTTAAAATGTTTATTTTCTTGTATAATTTCATATTCCAATTTCCTTAACAGCAACTAATATACCACAGTTATCACGAGCGTTATTCTAAACGACATATTAAGAGTTCTCTATTTAGGAACTATATTCTGTCAAGGAGTGATGCGGCTAACATGGTATCAATGGCTACGTTGGGAGAATTCGAACTCGGCACAGTTGAAGAATAAGAGTTATGGGATAAACAAGTTCCCCAACACGTGAAAGTTGTTTATCATTTTTATCCAACACTCGTTAGTTAATTTTCTAATTTTGAAAAGACACTCGCTAAAGCTCGTGTCTTTTCAAAATTAGAAAATTAACTAACTCGAGTTGGATAAAAATGATAAACAACCTCCACTCGTTGGGGAACCTCTATATATCATTTGATTAACGACTGATGTTGGCCCGGTCGGAAGCACGGTTTTGTCTTAATGTGGAAGGAGACCGGAGTCTGAAAAGTAGTATCGTGTTTATTATGTGTTTTGAGTGTGTGTGTGAAAGATGTGCTGTCCCACATGTGTTTTTGTCGCTTTCCATTCGTGCTCAGTGATTATTCATGTCTTGTCTGAAGAAGCCTCCTGTAGCTGTAAGATCGACCGAAACCACCATTTCCGACCTTTCCTGATCACCGACAATGGGTGGACCTAGAACAGATGCCTGGGTGCACGTGGTAACGGTTGATCATTTATATTTCCTCAAACGATTTCTTTTCATGGAATTTTGTCATAGCTTGTACTAGTCTTACCTACAACTACGATGTTTCTTTACTAATATATCATATGTTCTTGTTTCACATTTCTTAGTCTCATCATGTTGTCATGACATTGAGAGTAACCCTGGTCCCATAGCAAATTTAAACTTGGTTCACGTTTATGTCCGTTCTCTTAGAAACAAAATCTCACTTATAGAAGCTGAATTAGAAAATAACGATAGTCTATGCATCACCGAAACTCACTTACATCCCCAAATACCTGATCATGACATTCAATTACAACATTTTAATCCTATTCCTCTAAGAAAAGACAGAACTACTGGCCCGGGGGGTGGGGTTATAATTTATCATAAAGATACAGTTGTAACAAAAATAAGATTTGAATTGGAAAGAGATGACGTTGAATTGATTTGGTTAGAGGTATTGTTAAATAATCATAAATTTCTTCTCTGGTGTATTTATTGACCAAAGAGCAACATTGAATATTGGACTAAACTAGACGATACACTAACCAGAGCCACTGATACATCATTAGATGTGGTACTAACAGGTGATATTGATATTGATATATTAACTATACCACTTAATGAACATTTATCAAGACTCATAATAAAGCATAATTTAACTAGTCTTATTAAAGAACCTACTAGAATAACACCTGATAGTGCCACTTCTATTGATATTATATTCACTAATAACAATAACTTAATTAAAAGCACATATGTATCACCACCCTTCTGTAGTGACCATTCATCAGTTAATGCTCAAATTTCCTTTTCTGTGCACAAACAAGCAAGCTATAGGAAAACTCTTTTAAAATATAATGAAGCTGATTTTGATAGTTTGAATAATGTTCTCTGTAATATTGATTGGTAAGACTTGTCCTTAAATTTAGACTCTTTCATAATTAATTCAATCACCGAACAAGTCAATAGTTTCATTCCCACCAAAACTTTTACTTTACATCCAAATGATAAACCATGGATGAATAGCACTATACGACTAAAAATGAGACAACGTAATAGAATTCATAGAAAGGCAAAAGCAACTAATAATCCCCACTACTGGGAAAGATTTAGGACACTTAGGAATGAAGCTATTGACTTGATTCGGGAATCAAAGGCAAACTATATTTTGAAACTTGAAAATAGTCTAAATGGAAATCTGGTCCCCCTGATAAATGGTGGAAAATTGCAAAATATATCACTAACCTCACTAATAAACCATTTTCTATTCCTCCTCTTGAACACCGAGACCAACTTATCCACCATCCTCTTGACAAGGCAGAAATCCTTAACAATCACTTTGCTAATATCTTTACCTCCACACCTGATCTTGAATTACCCCAAACAGCACAACCCCACACTCCCTACTCACTAACTAACATTCATATTACAGAACAAGATGTGTCTGACCAACTCAACACTCTTAATGTAATTAAACCCTCTGGTCCTGATGGTATAATCCCTAAAGTTGTTAAAAAATTGAGTAACTCCCTTGCACTACCCCTCTGTCTTTTATTTAATAAATCACTTAACACAGGAATATTACCAGTTAGCTGGAAACAATCAAACATAAATGCTATATATAAAGGGAATGGTTCAACAAATGATATTTCTAACTATAGACCGATCTCAATAACCTCCTGTTTCAGTAAAATAATGGAAAAAATTGTATTTAAATTTCTCTATAACTACTTAACTGAAAACTCTATTATAAGGAAGCATCAATCTGGATTCATACCTGGTGATTCTACTGTCAATCAACTACTTTTTATCTATAATGAAATTGTTAGTAATATGGACCGGGGAAAAGAGCTTAGATTTATCTTTTGTGCCATTAAAGCTTTCGATAGAGTCTGGCATAAAGGTCTCCTGCAAAAATTGAAAACATATGGAATTAATGGGAATCTGCTTTTATGGTTTGAAAATTATCCTTCTAATAGATTACAAAGAGTAGCCACTGAAGGCTATCATTCACAGTTTAAGTTAATAAATGCAGGAGTACCTCAGGGATCAGTTCTTGGACCATTCCTTTTCCTTCTTTATATAAATGATGTAACCGACAACATTACTACTAATATGAAATTATTTGCAGATGACACATCATTATATGTTATAATAGATGAAAATCCAGTACAAGCAGCACAAAGTCTAACTAATAATAGATGAAAATCCAGTACAAGCAGCACAAAGTCTAACTAATGACCTCTCTAACATTGGGGAATGGGCAGCCACGTGGGACATAAAATTTAACCCTAATAAAACCATATCTGTAATTTTCTCTAGAAAACAACAAAATCACCCCCCAATATCATTCCAAGACAGCCCAATCATTGACACACCAGACCATAAACACTTAGGATTTACTTTTAAAGATGACGCATCCTGGAAACAACACATTTTAAATATTTATGAAAAAGCTTATAGTAGATTAAACATTCTCCGATACATTAAAACTAAAGTAAGCCGTAAAACACTAATCAAAATTTATATAGTATTTATTAGGCCAATTTTGGAATATGCAGACATAGTATGGGATAACTGCACTCAACAATCTGAGGAGCTCCTAGAATCCGTCCAGTTAGAAGCAGCCAGAATCATAACAGGGCTAAGATCAGGGACTTCATCAAGAAGAAATAAACATAAACACATAATGATGTACAAAATAATGAATGGGCTGTCACCCGACTACTTACAGAATGTCCTAAT